>NW_026644729.1:0-146464 GCF_030020395.1 Manis pentadactyla
TCTAACCCAGCGAATATACACACATCACCACCGTGACCGCAAAATACACCACTCAACACACACACACACACCACACACACAGTGCACAACCCGAAGAATCACAGAACAATCACAGCCACACTCGACACACACAACGCATCACACACAACCACACACAAAATATCTCACACACACAAATTCACACATCCACACACCCACAACCACGTAGAAAAACAATCACACATGCAGCCGCACACAACCCACATCAAAACACATACCTTCCCCCACACAACACACAAACACACAACACTAGAACACAGAACATATGCAATGCACATTTCACACACTATACACAGCAAAAAAACACAGATACACAACACACGCCTCTCACACCACCAAAGACAGCCAGCACAGTGTGAAACACATATCCCACACATAGAACAAACACAAATACAGTACGCAACAGCCACGATGCACACAAACAACACAAACCACACACAAAAGTCACAGTCGACACAACGCACACACCATGCACACCGTGCAGAACACATTACATATCCCAACACAAAACACAAAGGACAGGCACGTCACACACTGCACATGACACAATAAGGCACACAAACGCAAATCGCACAGCACCCCACCACTAACACGAGGAACACACTCAAAAGAACCTACAGAATGCAGAGCAGGGTGCTCAGCACAAGTAACTGCAGTTAACACACAGAACACGTATGCTACTTACAACTGGAAACAACACACAAAGGGCAAGCACAGCACACAAAACACAAACAGCGCAACACACATTGGATACAGTCGAAGGAATGTAAACCCAGCACACCAACAAACAAAGTCACAGCACAGAATCACAGCACACAACACTGCAGACACAAAACAGGCAACACTCACAAGACACAAGGATCCACTCAAAACACACCACACTCAAGATATCTAACCACACACAACAACCCCCCACCACAACATGCCACATAGAAATGGCACAACATTCACCACAAACAGCCAAGGACCCAAATGACACTCAGAACACACAACACAGACAACGCACAATGCACACAAAGGTAGACACACCACCCAGACACACCAGTACACCAAACAGACAACAAAAGAACAGAACGTAACGCAGCAATCAATCACACAAGAAACAAAACAGAACAGTACCGCGTAGAATGAACACACCGCACACACAACACAAAACCAAAAATCACAACACAGAACCACACAAGCAAGAAACACAAGACAGCAACTTCACATACAAAAAAAATGAACTGCTAAGGACCCATACATAACACACCACACCAAAAGACTGACCCCAAGCACACAGCGTCCACATGACAACACACAGAGCACACTCACAACATACAGACCATGCATAAATGAGCACACACCTTAAGACCGAGCTTCCACACACATCACAAAACACACAATACACCACAATGCACAACACAGTCTAAACGAAGCAGTCACAGACAGAACACCGCACGCAACACACACAACCACGCAAGATACACACACAACATTCACAACATAAAGTGAAACGCGTGCTATATAAACTACACACATTGTCCACACAGCGAAATCACAATGCACAGGTATTACATGGTACAGACACAGCACACAACACTCCCTCAATACACAGCACACCGTACACAAGCACACAAACAACACAACAAATACAAAAGTGAAACAATCAACAGGCAAAATACCCAAGCTGAATGCACTAAATCATGATCCCAACCCTGTCAATGACCTTGAAACTACATTGAATAATATCCATAACCGTTGCCTGTACACTGTCATTATTAACCTAACACACTCTCCCAAAGCCCGAAAGTGGCTTCTGCCTCCCAAGCCATGGTGGCCATGCCAAATACTTATAACTTCTGCAAGCAAACCCAAATACCGTTCAGCACCCCAAGTGTGAGCTTCACACAAGATTTCCCACCAATAACTGAGCCAATATAGAATATTAACCAAGGACCCAACACAAGCCTCTGTGCTATCCCCCTGACTGAAATCCTGGTCCCTGCTGAGATCTGGGGTGGACTAGAGGCCTGTGAGGCTGCATGGATGCAGGAGACGTTCGTGGACCTTGTGCTGGGTTTTCTCCCGTTTGAACATGCCATGGTGGAGCTCTTCATATACATATACACGTATATATGTACAAAGACATATAAATATACACACCCATATATAAACGCATATATTCCTGAACAAATAATTTTCGCTCCCTCAGACGATAGAGCTCTCCAGGGTGGGGCAGTTCACGCACTCTAGTGGAGGACTTTGCAACTGCAGCAGTGTTGCCTGCAGGTACCATGACATCACAGTGAGTGACGACCGTGTCCTAGAGACAAGATGAGCTTGGTGAGGTGAGCAGTTTCCCACTTGAGGGCTCGGTGTCTCTGCTGGGGGAGTGATTTGGCTGAGGTGGGAGCCAATCACCTCACGCAGCATGAAGGATAATGTAAGCCAGATACAAGGTAACATGTGTTTTAATCTGGGATGTGGTAATGACCCTCGTGGCTGGTGGAGAAAGCCGTTCATGTCCTTCAGTCCAACGTGAATATCGGTCATGCTCATGCACGGTAATCTAGCCACATTCCTCAGACTGCCAGGGCACTGCGAACAATGCCAAATGGCAGCTGTCTGAGTGCGGCAGAACACTTTTGAGTATGGGTAAGGGAATAGTGGAACCGAAGACAACTCCACTCTCACCCTAAGTATCACCATTCATCCTTCACACTGGAAGCCTCACCCACACCTCCCTGGTGACATACATCTAAATGGGAACCTGACACTAACCCTGCGCCTTAAGCTAACTCCATGCTAGGACGTAATTTGATGTGATCCCTAACCCGAAGCTTTACGCTTATCCCTGACCTCAACATCGTTTCGTCTTCACACTGTTACCTGTAATGCACATCGCCTCATCCCTCATAATGAACTACCTAAGCTCTAAACATAACCGAAGTTCACACTGAGTGTCACCTCTTAAAAAACACGAATAGAAGATGTAACCATACTCGAGCACACCTCTTCACTGTAACCTGACCCACAGGCAATGCGTTTAGTTTCCTACGGCCCAGAGAATTTCACTTAATCGTTTTGTCTCACTGCAAATATCCTGCAAACGTTACCTTGGAGAGCAGCTTCCCCATTAAAGTTGGGTCCCTTCATTCTAACTCCATCCTTCATCCGGACACTTAATTTTCTCAGACTCCAACAATCTCCCACATATCACTTAATCCTAAAGAACAAATAAACACACACACACACAACACAGGCAACCACACAGAACACACCCATGACACGACAACACCACACGTGCGACACAACACACACAATATAACAACACAGAAACAGCACGCAATACACACGACACAAAGGGAACACATTCAATACACCACACACAACGCACACACACCAAACATATAAGGAAACAACACACACATTGAACGCACAACATGCGCAAACACGCACAGCCCACAAACACACAGGAGACACAGTAAATCATTAGAACACACGGAAACACAACACAAGGAACAGCACACACAACCTACAGAAAACAACCCTAACACACAACATACACAACACACATCTCACCCAGAGTACAACCACTCGAAACCACCCCCTGACCCACAATAACACCCACAGGAACAGACGAAACGACACAAAACTCCATAAAGCTCACTCAAGGTAACCACACCGAATATACACACAGCACCACCCAACAAGCATGACACTACAGGACGCACACTGCACACACTACACAGAAAAAACACAACACCACGCAGAGCAAAGAACACAGAAAACACACTAAGCCACACAGAAACACCACATAACACAACAGCAAGTACACACCTCTAACCCAGCGAATATACACACATCACCACCATGACTGCAAAACACACCACTCAACACACACACACACACACACCACACACAGTGCACAACCCGAAGAATCACAGACCAATCACAGAAACACTCGACACACACAACGCATCACACACAACCACACACACACAAATTCACACATCCATACCCTCACACATCCACACACCCACAACCACGTAGAAAAACAATCACACATGCAGACACACACAAAACCCACATCAAAACACATACCTTCCCCCACACAACACACAAACACACAACACTAGAACGCAGAACACATGCAATGCACATTTCACACACTATACACAGCAAAAAAACACAGATATACAACACACGCCTCTCACACCACCAAAGACAGCCAGCACAGTGTGAAACACATATCCCACACATAGAACAAACACAAATACAGTACGCAACAGCCACGATACACACAAACCACACAAACCACACACAAAAGTCACAGTCGACACAACGCACACACCGTACACACCGCGCGGAACACATTACATAGCCCAGCACGAAACACAAAGGACAGGCACATCACACACTGCACATGACACAGGAAGGCACACAAACGCAAATCACACAGCACCCCACCACTAACACGAGGAACACACTCGAAAGAACCTACAGAATGCAGAGCAGCGTGCCCTGCACAAGTAACTGCAGTCAACACACAGAACACGTATACTACTTACAAACTGGAAACAACACACAAAGGGCAAGCACAGCACACAAAACACACACAGCGCAACACACATTAGATACAGTCGAAGGAGAGTAAACCCAGCACACCAACAAACAAAGTCGCAGCACAGAATCACAGCACACAACACTGCAGACACAAAACAGGCAACACTCACAAGACACAAGGATCCACTCAAAACACACCACACACAAGACATCTAACCACACACAACACAGCCCCCACACAACACGCCACACAGAAACGGCACAACATGCACCACAAACAGCCAAGAACCCAAATGACACTCATAACACACAACACAGACAACGCACAATGTGCACAATGGCAGACACACCACCCAGACACACCAGTACAATAAACAGACAACAAAGGAACAGAAAGTAATGCAGCAATCAGTCACACAAGAAACAAAACAGAGCAGTACCGCGTAGAATGAACACACCACACACGCATCACAAAACCAAAAATCACGACACAGAACCGCACAAACAAGAAACACAAGACACCAACTTCACATACAAAAAAAATTAACTGCTAAGGACCCATAACACACCACACCGAAAGACTGACCCCAAGCACACAGCGTCCACATGACAACACACAGAGCACACTCACAACATACAGACCATGCATAAATGAGCACACACCTTAAGACCAAGCTTCCACACACATCACAAAACACACAATACACCACAATGCACAACACAGTCTAAACGAAGCAGTCACAGACAGAACACCGCACGCAACACACACAACCACGCAAGATACACACACAACATTCACAACATAAAGTGAAACGCGTGCTATATAAACTACACACATTGTCCACACAGCGAAATCACAATGCACAGGTATTACATGGTACAGACACAGCACACAACACTCCCTCAATACACAGCACACCGTACACAAGCACACAAACAACACAACAAATACAAAAGTGAAACAATCAACAGGCAAAATACCCAAGCTGAATGCACTAAATCATGATCCCAACCCTGTCAATGACCTTGAAACTACATTGAATAATATCCATAACCGTTGCCTGTACACTGTCATTATTAACCTAACACACTCTCCCAAAGCCCGAAAGTGGCTTCTGCCTCCCAAGCCATGGTGGCCATGCCAAATACTTATAACTTCTGCAAGCAAACCCAAATACCGTTCAGCACCCCAAGTGTGAGCTTCACACAAGATTTCCCACCAATAACTGAGCCAATATAGAATATTAACCAAGGACCCAACACAAGCCTCTGTGCTATCCCCCTGACTGAAATCCTGGTCGCTGCTGAGATCTGGGTGGACTACAGGCCTGTGAGGCTGCATGGATGCAGGAGACGTTCGTGGACCTTGTGCTGGGTTTTCTCCCGTTTGAACATGCCATGGTGGAGCTCTTCATATACATATACACGTATATATGTACAAAGACATATAAATATACACACCCATATATAAACGCATATATTCCTGAACAAATAATTTTCGCTCCCTCAGACGATAGAGCTCTCCAGGGTGGGGCAGTTCACGCACTCTAGTGGAGGACTTTGCAACTGCAGCAGTGTTGCCTGCAGGTACCATGACATCACAGTGAGTGACGACCGTGTCCTAGAGACAAGATGAGCTTGGTGAGGTGAGCAGTTTCCCACTTGAGGGCTCGGTGTCTCTGCTGAGGGAGTGATTTTGCTGAGGTGGGAGCTAACCACTTCACGCAGCATGAAGGAAAATGTAAGCCAGATACAAGGTAACATGTGCTTTAATCTGGGATGTGGTAATGACCCTCGTGGCTGGTGGAGAAAGCCGTTCATGTCCTTCAGTCCAACGTGAACATCGGTCATGCTCATGCACGGTAATCTAGCCACATTCCTCAGACTGCCAGGGCACTGCGAACAATGCCAAATGGCAGCTGTCTGAGTGCGGCAGAACACTTTATGAGTATGGGTAAGGGAATAGTGGAAGCGAAGACTACTCCACTCTCACCCTAAGTATCACCATTCATCCTTCACACTGGAAGCCTCACCCACACCTCACTGGTGACATAGATCTAAATGGGAACCTGACACTAACCCTGCGCCTTAAGCTAACTCCATGCTAAGACATAATTTGATGTGATCCCTAACCCGAAGCTTTACGCTTATCCCTGACCTCAACATCGATTCGTCTTCACTGTTACCTGAAACGCACATCGCATCATCCCTCATAATGAAATACCTAAGCTCTAAAAAACACAGAAGTTCACACTGAATGTCACCTCTTACAAAACACGAAGAGAAGATGTAACCATACTCGAGCACACCTCATCACTGTAACCTGACCCACAGGCAATGCGTTTAGTTTCCTATGGCCCAGAGAATTTTACCTTTATCGTTTTGTCTCACTGCAAATATCCTGCAAACGTTACCTTGGAGAGCAGCTTCCCCATTAAAATTGGGTCCCCTCAGTCTAACTCCATCCTTCATCCGGACACTTAAAATTTCTCAGACTATAACAATCTCCCACACATCACTTAATCCTAAAGAACTAATAAACACACACACACACAACACAGACAACCACACAGAACACACCCATACACGACACCACCACACGTGCGACACAACACACAGAATATAACAACACAGAAACACCACGCAATACACACGACACAAAGGAAACACATTCAATACACCACACACAACGCACACACACCAAACATATAAGGAAACAGCACACACATTGAACACACAACATGCGCAAACACGGACAGCCCACAAACACACAGGAGACACAGTAAAACATTAGAACACACGGAAACACAACACAAGGAACAGCACACACAACCTACAGAAAACAACCCTAACACACAACATACACAACACACATCTCACCCAGAGTACAACCACTCGAAACCACCCCCTGACCCACAATAACACCCACAGCACTCAGACGAAACGACACAAAACTCCATAAAGCTCACTCAAGATAACCACACCGAATATACACACAGCACCACCCAAAAAGCGTGACACTACAGCACGCACACTGCACACACTACGCAGAAAAAACACAACACCACGCACAGCAAAGAACACAGAATGCACACTAAGCCACACAGAAACACCACATAACACAACAGCAAATACACACCTCTAACCCAGCGAATATACACACATCACCACCGTGACCGCAAAATACACCACTCAACACACACACACACACCACACACACAGTGCACAACCCGAAGAATCACAGAACAATCACAGCCACACTCGACACACACAACGCATCACACACAACCACACACAAAATATCTCACACACACAAATTCACACATCCACACACCCACAACCACGTAGAAAAACAATCACACATGCAGCCGCACACAACCCACATCAAAACACATACCTTCCCCCACACAACACACAAACACACAACACTAGAACACAGAACATATGCAATGCACATTTCACACACTATACACAGCAAAAAAACACAGATACACAACACACGCCTCTCACACCACCAAAGACAGCCAGCACAGTGTGAAACACATATCCCACACATAGAACAAACACAAATACAGTACGCAACAGCCACGATGCACACAAACAACACAAACCACACACAAAAGTCACAGTCGACACAACGCACACACCATGCACACCGTGCAGAACACATTACATATCCCAACACAAAACACAAAGGACAGGCACGTCACACACTGCACATGACACAATAAGGCACACAAACGCAAATCGCACAGCACCCCACCACTAACACGAGGAACACACTCAAAAGAACCTACAGAATGCAGAGCAGGGTGCTCAGCACAAGTAACTGCAGTTAACACACAGAACACGTATGCTACTTACAACTGGAAACAACACACAAAGGGCAAGCACAGCACACAAAACACAAACAGCGCAACACACATTGGATACAGTCGAAGGAATGTAAACCCAGCACACCAACAAACAAAGTCACAGCACAGAATCACAGCACACAACACTGCAGACACAAAACAGGCAACACTCACAAGACACAAGGATCCACTCAAAACACACCACACTCAAGATATCTAACCACACACAACAACCCCCCACCACAACATGCCACATAGAAATGGCACAACATTCACCACAAACAGCCAAGGACCCAAATGACACTCAGAACACACAACACAGACAACGCACAATGCACACAAAGGTAGACACACCACCCAGACACACCAGTACACCAAACAGACAACAAAAGAACAGAACGTAACGCAGCAATCAATCACACAAGAAACAAAACAGAACAGTACCGCGTAGAATGAACACACCGCACACACAACACAAAACCAAAAATCACAACACAGAACCACACAAGCAAGAAACACAAGACAGCAACTTCACATACAAAAAAAATGAACTGCTAAGGACCCATACATAACACACCACACCAAAAGACTGACCCCAAGCACACAGCGTCCACATGACAACACACAGAGCACACTCACAACATACAGACCATGCATAAATGAGCACACACCTTAAGACCGAGCTTCCACACACATCACAAAACACACAATACACCACAATGCACAACACAGTCTAAACGAAGCAGTCACAGACAGAACACCGCACGCAACACACACAACCACGCAAGATACACACACAACATTCACAACATAAAGTGAAACGCGTGCTATATAAACTACACACATTGTCCACACAGCGAAATCACAATGCACAGGTATTACATGGTACAGACACAGCACACAACACTCCCTCAATACACAGCACACCGTACACAAGCACACAAACAACACAACAAATACAAAAGTGAAACAATCAACAGGCAAAATACCCAAGCTGAATGCACTAAATCATGATCCCAACCCTGTCAATGACCTTGAAACTACATTGAATAATATCCATAACCGTTGCCTGTACACTGTCATTATTAACCTAACACACTCTCCCAAAGCCCGAAAGTGGCTTCTGCCTCCCAAGCCATGGTGGCCATGCCAAATACTTATAACTTCTGCAAGCAAACCCAAATACCGTTCAGCACCCCAAGTGTGAGCTTCACACAAGATTTCCCACCAATAACTGAGCCAATATAGAATATTAACCAAGGACCCAACACAAGCCTCTGTGCTATCCCCCTGACTGAAATCCTGGTCCCTGCTGAGATCTGGGGTGGACTAGAGGCCTGTGAGGCTGCATGGATGCAGGAGACGTTCGTGGACCTTGTGCTGGGTTTTCTCCCGTTTGAACATGCCATGGTGGAGCTCTTCATATACATATACACGTATATATGTACAAAGACATATAAATATACACACCCATATATAAACGCATATATTCCTGAACAAATAATTTTCGCTCCCTCAGACGATAGAGCTCTCCAGGGTGGGGCAGTTCACGCACTCTAGTGGAGGACTTTGCAACTGCAGCAGTGTTGCCTGCAGGTACCATGACATCACAGTGAGTGACGACCGTGTCCTAGAGACAAGATGAGCTTGGTGAGGTGAGCAGTTTCCCACTTGAGGGCTCGGTGTCTCTGCTGGGGGAGTGATTTGGCTGAGGTGGGAGCCAATCACCTCACGCAGCATGAAGGATAATGTAAGCCAGATACAAGGTAACATGTGTTTTAATCTGGGATGTGGTAATGACCCTCGTGGCTGGTGGAGAAAGCCGTTCATGTCCTTCAGTCCAACGTGAATATCGGTCATGCTCATGCACGGTAATCTAGCCACATTCCTCAGACTGCCAGGGCACTGCGAACAATGCCAAATGGCAGCTGTCTGAGTGCGGCAGAACACTTTTGAGTATGGGTAAGGGAATAGTGGGACCGAAGACAACTCCACTCTCACCCTAAGTATCACCATTCATCCTTCACACTGGAAGCCTCACCCACACCTCCCTGGTGACATACATCTAAATGGGAACCTGACACTAACCCTGCGCCTTAAGCTAACTCCATGCTAGGACGTAATTTGATGTGATCCCTAACCCGAAGCTTTACGCTTATCCCTGACCTCAACATCGTTTCGTCTTCACACTGTTACCTGTAATGCACATCGCCTCATCCCTCATAATGAACTACCTAAGCTCTAAACATAACCGAAGTTCACACTGAGTGTCACCTCTTAAAAAACACGAATAGAAGATGTAACCATACTCGAGCACACCTCTTCACTGTAACCTGACCCACAGGCAATGCGTTTAGTTTCCTACGGCCCAGAGAATTTCACTTAATCGTTTTGTCTCACTGCAAATATCCTGCAAACGTTACCTTGGAGAGCAGCTTCCCCATTAAAGTTGGGTCCCTTCATTCTAACTCCATCCTTCATCCGGACACTTAATTTTCTCAGACTCCAACAATCTCCCACATATCACTTAATCCTAAAGAACAAATAAACACACACACACACAACACAGGCAACCACACAGAACACACCCATGACACGACAACACCACACGTGCGACACAACACACACAATATAACAACACAGAAACAGCACGCAATACACACGACACAAAGGGAACACATTCAATACACCACACACAACACACACACACCAAACATATAAGGAAACAACACACACATTGAACGCACAACATGCGCAAACACGCACAGCCCACAAACACACAGGAGACACAGTAAATCATTAGAACACACGGAAACACAACACAAGGAACAGCACACACAACCTACAGAAAACAACCCTAACACACAACATACACAACACACATCTCACCCAGAGTACAACCACTCGAAACCACCCCATGACCCACAATAACACCCACAGGAACAGACGAAACGACACAAAACTCCATAAAGCTCACTCAAGGTAACCACACAGAATATACACACAGCACCACCCAACAAGCATGACACTACAGGACGCACACTGCACACACTACACAGAAAAAACACAACACCACGCAGAGCAAAGGACACAGAAAACACACTAAGCCACACAGAAACACCACATAACAAAACAGCAAGTACACACCTCTAACCCAGCGAATATACACACATCACCACCATGACTGCAAAACACACCACTCAACACACACACACACACACACCACACACAGTGCACAACCCGAAGAATCACAGACCAATCACAGAAACACTCGACACACACAACGCATCACACACAACCACACACACACAAATTCACACATCCATACCCTCACACATCCACACACCCACAACCACGTAGAAAAACAATCACACATGCAGACACACACAAAACCCACATCAAAACACATACCTTCCCCCACACAACACACAAACACACAACACTAGAACGCAGAACACATGCAATGCACATTTCACACACTATACACAGCAAAAAAACACAGATATACAACACACGCCTCTCACACCACCAAAGACAGCCAGCACAGTGTGAAACACATATCCCACACATAGAACAAACACAAATACAGTACGCAACAGCCACGATACACACAAACCACACAAACCACACACAAAAGTCACAGTCGACACAACGCACACACCGTAAACACCGCGCGGAACACATTACATAGCCCAGCACGAAACACAAAGGACAGGCACATCACACACTGCACATGACACAGGAAGGCACACAAACGCAAATCACACAGCACCCCACCACTAACACGAGGAACACACTCGAAAGAACCTACAGAATGCAGAGCAGCGTGCCCTGCACAAGTAACTGCAGTCAACACACAGAACACGTATACTACTTACAACTGGAAACAACACACAAAGGGCAAGCACAGCACACAAAACACACACAGCGCAACACACATTAGATACAGTCGAAGGAGAGTAAACCCAGCACACCAACAAACAAAGTCGCAGCACAGAATCACAGCACACAACACTGCAGACACAAAACAGGCAACACTCACAAGACACAAGGATCCACTCAAAACACACCACACACAAGACATCTAACCACACACAACACAGCCCCCACACAACACGCCACACAGAAACGGCACAACATGCACCACAAACAGCCAAGAACCCAAATGACACTCATAACACACAACACAGACAACGCACAATGTGCACAATGGCAGACACACCACCCAGACACACCAGTACAATAAACAGACAACAAAGGAACAGAAAGTAATGCAGCAATCAGTCACACAAGAAACAAAACAGAGCAGTACCGCGTAGAATGAACACACCGCACACGCATCACAAAACCAAAAATCACGACACAGAACCGCACAAACAAGAAACACAAGACACCAACTTCACATACAAAAAAAATTAACTGCTAAGGACCCATAACACACCACACCGAAAGACTGACCCCAAGCACACAGCGTCCACATGACAACACACAGAGCACACTCACAACATACAGACCATGCATAAATGAGCACACACCTTAAGACCGAGCTTCCACACACATCACAAAACACACAATACACCACAATGCACAACACAGTCTAAACGAAGCAGTCACAGACAGAACACCGCACGCAACACACACAACCACGCAAGATACACACACAACATTCACAACATAAAGTGAAACGCGTGCTATATAAACTACACACATTGTCCACACAGCGAAATCACAATGCACAGGTATTACATGGTACAGACACAGCACACAACACTCCCTCAATACACAGCACACCGTACACAAGCACACAAACAACACAACAAATACAAAAGTGAAACAATCAACAGGCAAAATACCCAAGCTGAATGCACTAAATCATGATCCCAACCCTGTCAATGACCTTGAAACTACATTGAATAATATCCATAACCGTTGCCTGTACACTGTCATTATTAACCTAACACACTCTCCCAAAGCCCGAAAGTGGCTTCTGCCTCCCAAGCCATGGTGGCCATGCCAAATACTTATAACTTCTGCAAGCAAACCCAAATACCGTTCAGCACCCCAAGTGTGAGCTTCACACAAGATTTCCCACCAATAACTGAGCCAATATAGAATATTAACCAAGGACCCAACACAAGCCTCTGTGCTATCCCCCTGACTGAAATCCTGGTCCCTGCTGAGATCTGGGTGGACTAGAGGCCTGTGAGGCTGCATGGATGCAGGAGACGTTCGTGGACCTTGTGCTGGGTTTTCTCCCGTTTGAACATGCCATGGTGGAGCTCTTCATATACATATACACGTATATATGTACAAAGACATATAAATATACACACCCATATATAAACGCATATATTCCTGAACAAATAATTTTCGCTCCCTCAGACGATAGAGCTCTCCAGGGTGGGGCAGTTCACGCACTCTAGTGGAGGACTTTGCAACTGCAGCAGTGTTGCCTGCAGGTACCATGACATCACAGTGAGTGACGACCGTGTCCTAGAGACAAGATGAGCTTGGTGAGGTGAGCAGTTTCCCACTTGAGGGCTCGGTGTCTCTGCTGAGGGAGTGATTTTGCTGAGGTGGGAGCTAACCACTTCACGCAGCATGAAGGAAAATGTAAGCCAGATACAAGGTAACATGTGCTTTAATCTGGGATGTGGTAATGACCCTCGTGGCTGGTGGAGAAAGCCGTTCATGTCCTTCAGTCCAACGTGAACATCGGTCATGCTCATGCACGGTAATCTAGCCACATTCCTCAGACTGCCAGGGCACTGCGAACAATGCCAAATGGCAGCTGTCTGAGTGCGGCAGAACACTTTATGAGTATGGGTAAGGGAATAGTGGAAGCGAAGACTACTCCACTCTCACCCTAAGTATCACCATTCATCCTTCACACTGGAAGCCTCACCCACACCTCACTGGTGACATAGATCTAAATGGGAACCTGACACTAACCCTGCGCCTTAAACTAACTCCATGCGAAGACATAATTTGATGTGATCCCTAACCCGAAGCTTTACGCTTATCCCTGACCTCAACATCGATTCGTCTTCACTGTTACCTGAAACGCACATCGCATCATCCCTCATAATGAACTACCTAAGCTCTAAAAAACACAGAAGTTCACACTGAATGTCACCTCTTACAAAACACGAAGAGAAGATGTAACCATACTCGAGCACACCTCATCACTGTAACCTGACCCACAGGCAATGCGTTTAGTTTCCTATGGCCCAGAGAATTTTACCTTTATCGTTTTGTCTCACTGCAAATATCCTGCAAACGTTACCTTGGAGAGCAGCTTCCCCATTAAAATTGGGTCCCCTCAGTCTAACTCCATCCTTCATCCGGACACTTAAAATTTCTCAGACTATAACAATCTCCCACACATCACTTAATCCTAAAGAACTAATAAACACACACACACACAACACAGACAACCACACAGAACACACCCATACACGACACCACCACACGTGCGACACAACACACAGAATATAACAACACAGAAACACCACGCAATACACACGACACAAAGGAAACACATTCAATACACCACACACAACGCACACACACCAAACATATAAGGAAACAGCACACACATTGAACACACAACATGCGCAAACACGGACAGCCCACAAACACACAGGAGACACAGTAAAACATTAGAACACACGGAAACACAACACAAGGAACAGCACACACAACCTACAGAAAACAACCCTAACACACAACATACACAACACACATCTCACCCAGAGTACAACCACTCGAAACCACCCCCTGACCCACAATAACACCCACAGCACTCAGACGAAACGACACAAAACTCCATAAAGCTCACTCAAGATAACCACACCGAATATACACACAGCACCACCCAAAAAGCGTGACACTACAGCACGCACACTGCACACACTACGCAGAAAAAACACAACACCACGCACAGCAAAGAACACAGAATGCACACTAAGCCACACAGAAACACCACATAACACAACAGCAAATACACACCTCTAACCCAGCGAATATACACACATCACCACCGTGACCGCAAAATACACCACTCAACACACACACACACACCACACACACAGTGCACAACCCGAAGAATCACAGAACAATCACAGCCACACTCGACACACACAACGCATCACACACAACCACACACAAAATATCTCACACACACAAATTCACACATCCACACACCCACAACCACGTAGAAAAACAATCACACATGCAGCCGCACACAACCCACATCAAAACACATACCTTCCCCCACACAACACACAAACACACAACACTAGAACACAGAACATATGCAATGCACATTTCACACACTATACACAGCAAAAAAACACAGATACACAACACACGCCTCTCACACCACCAAAGACAGCCAGCACAGTGTGAAACACATATCCCACACATAGAACAAACACAAATACAGTACGCAACAGCCACGATGCACACAAACAACACAAACCACACACAAAAGTCACAGTCGACACAACGCACACACCATGCACACCGTGCAGAACACATTACATATCCCAACACAAAACACAAAGGACAGGCACGTCACACACTGCACATGACACAATAAGGCACACAAACGCAAATCGCACAGCACCCCACCACTAACACGAGGAACACACTCAAAAGAACCTACAGAATGCAGAGCAGGGTGCTCAGCACAAGTAACTGCAGTTAACACACAGAACACGTATGCTACTTACAACTGGAAACAACACACAAAGGGCAAGCACAGCACACAAAACACAAACAGCGCAACACACATTGGATACAGTCGAAGGAATGTAAACCCAGCACACCAACAAACAAAGTCACAGCACAGAATCACAGCACACAACACTGCAGACACAAAACAGGCAACACTCACAAGACACAAGGATCCACTCAAAACACACCACACTCAAGATATCTAACCACACACAACAACCCCCCACCACAACATGCCACATAGAAATGGCACAACATTCACCACAAACAGCCAAGGACCCAAATGACACTCAGAACACACAACACAGACAACGCACAATGCACACAAAGGTAGACACACCACCCAGACACACCAGTACACCAAACAGACAACAAAAGAACAGAACGTAACGCAGCAATCAATCACACAAGAAACAAAACAGAACAGTACCGCGTAGAATGAACACACCGCACACACAACACAAAACCAAAAATCACAACACAGAACCACACAAGCAAGAAACACAAGACAGCAACTTCACATACAAAAAAAATGAACTGCTAAGGACCCATACATAACACACCACACCAAAAGACTGACCCCAAGCACACAGCGTCCACATGACAACACACAGAGCACACTCACAACATACAGACCATGCATAAATGAGCACACACCTTAAGACCGAGCTTCCACACACATCACAAAACACACAATACACCACAATGCACAACACAGTCTAAACGAAGCAGTCACAGACAGAACACCGCACGCAACACACACAACCACGCAAGATACACACACAACATTCACAACATAAAGTGAAACGCGTGCTATATAAACTACACACATTGTCCACACAGCGAAATCACAATGCACAGGTATTACATGGTACAGACACAGCACACAACACTCCCTCAATACACAGCACACCGTACACAAGCACACAAACAACACAACAAATACAAAAGTGAAACAATCAACAGGCAAAATACCCAAGCTGAATGCACTAAATCATGATCCCAACCCTGTCAATGACCTTGAAACTACATTGAATAATATCCATAACCGTTGCCTGTACACTGTCATTATTAACCTAACACACTCTCCCAAAGCCCGAAAGTGGCTTCTGCCTCCCAAGCCATGGTGGCCATGCCAAATACTTATAACTTCTGCAAGCAAACCCAAATACCGTTCAGCACCCCAAGTGTGAGCTTCACACAAGATTTCCCACCAATAACTGAGCCAATATAGAATATTAACCAAGGACCCAACACAAGCCTCTGTGCTATCCCCCTGACTGAAATCCTGGTCCCTGCTGAGATCTGGGGTGGACTAGAGGCCTGTGAGGCTGCATGGATGCAGGAGACGTTCGTGGACCTTGTGCTGGGTTTTCTCCCGTTTGAACATGCCATGGTGGAGCTCTTCATATACATATACACGTATATATGTACAAAGACATATAAATATACACACCCATATATAAACGCATATATTCCTGAACAAATAATTTTCGCTCCCTCAGACGATAGAGCTCTCCAGGGTGGGGCAGTTCACGCACTCTAGTGGAGGACTTTGCAACTGCAGCAGTGTTGCCTGCAGGTACCATGACATCACAGTGAGTGACGACCGTGTCCTAGAGACAAGATGAGCTTGGTGAGGTGAGCAGTTTCCCACTTGAGGGCTCGGTGTCTCTGCTGGGGGAGTGATTTGGCTGAGGTGGGAGCCAATCACCTCACGCAGCATGAAGGATAATGTAAGCCAGATACAAGGTAACATGTGTTTTAATCTGGGATGTGGTAATGACCCTCGTGGCTGGTGGAGAAAGCCGTTCATGTCCTTCAGTCCAACGTGAACATCGGTCATGCTCATGCACGGTAATCTAGCCACATTCCTCAGACTGCCAGGGCACTGCGAACAATGCCAAATGGCAGCTGTCTGAGTGCGGCAGAACACTTTTGAGTATGGGTAAGGGAATAGTGGAACCGAAGACAACTCCACTCTCACCCTAAGTATCACCATTCATCCTTCACACTGGAAGCCTCACCCACACCTCCCTGGTGACATACATCTAAATGGGAACCTGACACTAACCCTGCGCCTTAAGCTAACTCCATGCTAGGACGTAATTTGATGTGATCCCTAACCCGAAGCTTTACGCTTATCCCTGACCTCAACATCGTTTCGTCTTCACACTGTTACCTGTAATGCACATCGCCTCATCCCTCATAATGAACTACCTAAGCTCTAAACATAACCGAAGTTCACACTGAGTGTCACCTCTTAAAAAACACGAATAGAAGATGTAACCATACTCGAGCACACCTCTTCACTGTAACCTGACCCACAGGCAATGCGTTTAGTTTCCTACGGCCCAGAGAATTTCACTTAATCGTTTTGTCTCACTGCAAATATCCTGCAAACGTTACCTTGGAGAGCAGCTTCCCCATTAAAGTTGGGTCCCTTCATTCTAACTCCATCCTTCATCCGGACACTTAATTTTCTCAGACTCCAACAATCTCCCACATATCACTTAATCCTAAAGAACAAATAAACACACACACACACAACACAGGCAACCACACAGAACACACCCATGACACGACAACACCACACGTGCGACACAACACACACAATATAACAACACAGAAACAGCACGCAATACACACGACACAAAGGGAACACATTCAATACACCACACACAACACACACACACCAAACATATAAGGAAACAACACACACATTGAACGCACAACATGCGCAAACACGCACAGCCCACAAACACACAGGAGACACAGTAAATCATTAGAACACACGGAAACACAACACAAGGAACAGCACACACAACCTACAGAAAACAACCCTAACACACAACATACACAACACACATCTCACCCAGAGTACAACCACTCGAAACCACCCCATGACCCACAATAACACCCACAGGAACAGACGAAACGACACAAAACTCCATAAAGCTCACTCAAGGTAACCACACAGAATATACACACAGCACCACCCAACAAGCATGACACTACAGGACGCACACTGCACACACTACACAGAAAAAACACAACACCACGCAGAGCAAAGGACACAGAAAACACACTAAGCCACACAGAAACACCACATAACAAAACAGCAAGTACACACCTCTAACCCAGCGAATATACACACATCACCACCATGACTGCAAAACACACCACTCAACACACACACACACACACACCACACACAGTGCACAACCCGAAGAATCACAGACCAATCACAGAAACACTCGACACACACAACGCATCACACACAACCACACACACACAAATTCACACATCCATACCCTCACACATCCACACACCCACAACCACGTAGAAAAACAATCACACATGCAGACACACACAAAACCCACATCAAAACACATACCTTCCCCCACACAACACACAAACACACAACACTAGAACGCAGAACACATGCAATGCACATTTCACACACTATACACAGCAAAAAAACACAGATATACAACACACGCCTCTCACACCACCAAAGACAGCCAGCACAGTGTGAAACACATATCCCACACATAGAACAAACACAAATACAGTACGCAACAGCCACGATACACACAAACCACACAAACCACACACAAAAGTCACAGTCGACACAACGCACACACCGTAAACACCGCGCGGAACACATTACATAGCCCAGCACGAAACACAAAGGACAGGCACATCACACACTGCACATGACACAGGAAGGCACACAAACGCAAATCACACAGCACCCCACCACTAACACGAGGAACACACTCGAAAGAACCTACAGAATGCAGAGCAGCGTGCCCTGCACAAGTAACTGCAGTCAACACACAGAACACGTATACTACTTACAACTGGAAACAACACACAAAGGGCAAGCACAGCACACAAAACACACACAGCGCAACACACATTAGATACAGTCGAAGGAGAGTAAACCCAGCACACCAACAAACAAAGTCGCAGCACAGAATCACAGCACACAACACTGCAGACACAAAACAGGCAACACTCACAAGACACAAGGATCCACTCAAAACACACCACACACAAGACATCTAACCACACACAACACAGCCCCCACACAACACGCCACACAGAAACGGCACAACATGCACCACAAACAGCCAAGAACCCAAATGACACTCATAACACACAACACAGACAACGCACAATGTGCACAATGGCAGACACACCACCCAGACACACCAGTACAATAAACAGACAACAAAGGAACAGAAAGTAATGCAGCAATCAGTCACACAAGAAACAAAACAGAGCAGTACCGCGTAGAATGAACACACCGCACACGCATCACAAAACCAAAAATCACGACACAGAACCGCACAAACAAGAAACACAAGACACCAACTTCACATACAAAAAAAATTAACTGCTAAGGACCCATAACACACCACACCGAAAGACTGACCCCAAGCACACAGCGTCCACATGACAACACACAGAGCACACTCACAACATACAGACCATGCATAAATGAGCACACACCTTAAGACCGAGCTTCCACACACATCACAAAACACACAATACACCACAATGCACAACACAGTCTAAACGAAGCAGTCACAGACAGAACACCGCACGCAACACACACAACCACGCAAGATACACACACAACATTCACAACATAAAGTGAAACGCGTGCTATATAAACTACACACATTGTCCACACAGCGAAATCACAATGCACAGGTATTACATGGTACAGACACAGCACACAACACTCCCTCAATACACAGCACACCGTACACAAGCACACAAACAACACAACAAATACAAAAGTGAAACAATCAACAGGCAAAATACCCAAGCTGAATGCACTAAATCATGATCCCAACCCTGTCAATGACCTTGAAACTACATTGAATAATATCCATAACCGTTGCCTGTACACTGTCATTATTAACCTAACACACTCTCCCAAAGCCCGAAAGTGGCTTCTGCCTCCCAAGCCATGGTGGCCATGCCAAATACTTATAACTTCTGCAAGCAAACCCAAATACCGTTCAGCACCCCAAGTGTGAGCTTCACACAAGATTTCCCACCAATAACTGAGCCAATATAGAATATTAACCAAGGACCCAACACAAGCCTCTGTGCTATCCCCCTGACTGAAATCCTGGTCCCTGCTGAGATCTGGGTGGACTAGAGGCCTGTGAGGCTGCATGGATGCAGGAGACGTTCGTGGACCTTGTGCTGGGTTTTCTCCCGTTTGAACATGCCATGGTGGAGCTCTTCATATACATATACACGTATATATGTACAAAGACATATAAATATACACACCCATATATAAACGCATATATTCCTGAACAAATAATTTTCGCTCCCTCAGACGATAGAGCTCTCCAGGGTGGGGCAGTTCACGCACTCTAGTGGAGGACTTTGCAACTGCAGCAGTGTTGCCTGCAGGTACCATGACATCACAGTGAGTGACGACCGTGTCCTAGAGACAAGATGAGCTTGGTGAGGTGAGCAGTTTCCCACTTGAGGGCTCGGTGTCTCTGCTGAGGGAGTGATTTTGCTGAGGTGGGAGCTAACCACTTCACGCAGCATGAAGGAAAATGTAAGCCAGATACAAGGTAACATGTGCTTTAATCTGGGATGTGGTAATGACCCTCGTGGCTGGTGGAGAAAGCCGTTCATGTCCTTCAGTCCAACGTGAACATCGGTCATGCTCATGCACGGTAATCTAGCCACATTCCTCAGACTGCCAGGGCACTGCGAACAATGCCAAATGGCAGCTGTCTGAGTGCGGCAGAACACTTTATGAGTATGGGTAAGGGAATAGTGGAAGCGAAGACTACTCCACTCTCACCCTAAGTATCACCATTCATCCTTCACACTGGAAGCCTCACCCACACCTCACTGGTGACATAGATCTAAATGGGAACCTGACACTAACCCTGCGCCTTAAACTAACTCCATGCGAAGACATAATTTGATGTGATCCCTAACCCGAAGCTTTACGCTTATCCCTGACCTCAACATCGATTCGTCTTCACTGTTACCTGAAACGCACATCGCATCATCCCTCATAATGAACTACCTAAGCTCTAAAAAACACAGAAGTTCACACTGAATGTCACCTCTTACAAAACACGAAGAGAAGATGTAACCATACTCGAGCACACCTCATCACTGTAACCTGACCCACAGGCAATGCGTTTAGTTTCCTATGGCCCAGAGAATTTTACCTTTATCGTTTTGTCTCACTGCAAATATCCTGCAAACGTTACCTTGGAGAGCAGCTTCCCCATTAAAATTGGGTCCCCTCAGTCTAACTCCATCCTTCATCCGGACACTTAAAATTTCTCAGACTATAACAATCTCCCACACATCACTTAATCCTAAAGAACTAATAAACACACACACACACAACACAGACAACCACACAGAACACACCCATACACGACACCACCACACGTGCGACACAACACACAGAATATAACAACACAGAAACACCACGCAATACACACGACACAAAGGAAACACATTCAATACACCACACACAACGCACACACACCAAACATATAAGGAAACAGCACACACATTGAACACACAACATGCGCAAACACGGACAGCCCACAAACACACAGGAGACACAGTAAAACATTAGAACACACGGAAACACAACACAAGGAACAGCACACACAACCTACAGAAAACAACCCTAACACACAACATACACAACACACATCTCACCCAGAGTACAACCACTCGAAACCACCCCCTGACCCACAATAACACCCACAGCACTCAGACGAAACGACACAAAACTCCATAAAGCTCACTCAAGATAACCACACCGAATATACACACAGCACCACCCAAAAAGCGTGACACTACAGCACGCACACTGCACACACTACGCAGAAAAAACACAACACCACGCACAGCAAAGAACACAGAATGCACACTAAGCCACACAGAAACACCACATAACACAACAGCAAATACACACCTCTAACCCAGCGAATATACACACATCACCACCGTGACCGCAAAATACACCACTCAACACACACACACACACCACACACACAGTGCACAACCCGAAGAATCACAGAACAATCACAGCCACACTCGACACACACAACGCATCACACACAACCACACACAAAATATCTCACACACACAAATTCACACATCCACACACCCACAACCACGTAGAAAAACAATCACACATGCAGCCGCACACAACCCACATCAAAACACATACCTTCCCCCACACAACACACAAACACACAACACTAGAACACAGAACATATGCAATGCACATTTCACACACTATACACAGCAAAAAAACACAGATACACAACACACGCCTCTCACACCACCAAAGACAGCCAGCACAGTGTGAAACACATATCCCACACATAGAACAAACACAAATACAGTACGCAACAGCCACGATGCACACAAACAACACAAACCACACACAAAAGTCACAGTCGACACAACGCACACACCATGCACACCGTGCAGAACACATTACATATCCCAACACAAAACACAAAGGACAGGCACGTCACACACTGCACATGACACAATAAGGCACACAAACGCAAATCGCACAGCACCCCACCACTAACACGAGGAACACACTCAAAAGAACCTACAGAATGCAGAGCAGGGTGCTCAGCACAAGTAACTGCAGTTAACACACAGAACACGTATGCTACTTACAACTGGAAACAACACACAAAGGGCAAGCACAGCACACAAAACACAAACAGCGCAACACACATTGGATACAGTCGAAGGAATGTAAACCCAGCACACCAACAAACAAAGTCACAGCACAGAATCACAGCACACAACACTGCAGACACAAAACAGGCAACACTCACAAGACACAAGGATCCACTCAAAACACACCACACTCAAGATATCTAACCACACACAACAACCCCCCACCACAACATGCCACATAGAAATGGCACAACATTCACCACAAACAGCCAAGGACCCAAATGACACTCAGAACACACAACACAGACAACGCACAATGCACACAAAGGTAGACACACCACCCAGACACACCAGTACACCAAACAGACAACAAAAGAACAGAACGTAACGCAGCAATCAATCACACAAGAAACAAAACAGAACAGTACCGCGTAGAATGAACACACCGCACACACAACACAAAACCAAAAATCACAACACAGAACCACACAAGCAAGAAACACAAGACAGCAACTTCACATACAAAAAAAATGAACTGCTAAGGACCCATACATAACACACCACACCAAAAGACTGACCCCAAGCACACAGCGTCCACATGACAACACACAGAGCACACTCACAACATACAGACCATGCATAAATGAGCACACACCTTAAGACCGAGCTTCCACACACATCACAAAACACACAATACACCACAATGCACAACACAGTCTAAACGAAGCAGTCACAGACAGAACACCGCACGCAACACACACAACCACGCAAGATACACACACAACATTCACAACATAAAGTGAAACGCGTGCTATATAAACTACACACATTGTCCACACAGCGAAATCACAATGCACAGGTATTACATGGTACAGACACAGCACACAACACTCCCTCAATACACAGCACACCGTACACAAGCACACAAACAACACAACAAATACAAAAGTGAAACAATCAACAGGCAAAATACCCAAGCTGAATGCACTAAATCATGATCCCAACCCTGTCAATGACCTTGAAACTACATTGAATAATATCCATAACCGTTGCCTGTACACTGTCATTATTAACCTAACACACTCTCCCAAAGCCCGAAAGTGGCTTCTGCCTCCCAAGCCATGGTGGCCATGCCAAATACTTATAACTTCTGCAAGCAAACCCAAATACCGTTCAGCACCCCAAGTGTGAGCTTCACACAAGATTTCCCACCAATAACTGAGCCAATATAGAATATTAACCAAGGACCCAACACAAGCCTCTGTGCTATCCCCCTGACTGAAATCCTGGTCCCTGCTGAGATCTGGGTGGACTAGAGGCCTGTGAGGCTGCATGGATGCAGGAGACGTTCGTGGACCTTGTGCTGGGTTTTCTCCCGTTTGAACATGCCATGGTGGAGCTCTTCATATACATATACACGTATATATGTACAAAGACATATAAATATACACACCCATATATAAACGCATATATTCCTGAACAAATAATTTTCGCTCCCTCAGACGATAGAGCTCTCCAGGGTGGGGCAGTTCACGCACTCTAGTGGAGGACTTTGCAACTGCAGCAGTGTTGCCTGCAGGTACCATGACATCACAGTGAGTGACGACCGTGTCCTAGAGACAAGATGAGCTTGGTGAGGTGAGCAGTTTCCCACTTGAGGGCTCGGTGTCTCTGCTGAGGGAGTGATTTTGCTGAGGTGGGAGCTAACCACTTCACGCAGCATGAAGGAAAATGTAAGCCAGATACAAGGTAACATGTGCTTTAATCTGGGATGTGGTAATGACCCTCGTGGCTGGTGGAGAAAGCCGTTCATGTCCTTCAGTCCAACGTGAACATCGGTCATGCTCATGCACGGTAATCTAGCCACATTCCTCAGACTGCCAGGGCACTGCGAACAATGCCAAATGGCAGCTGTCTGAGTGCGGCAGAACACTTTATGAGTATGGGTAAGGGAATAGTGGAAGCGAAGACTACTCCACTCTCACCCTAAGTATCACCATTCATCCTTCACACTGGAAGCCTCACCCACACCTCACTGGTGACATAGATCTAAATGGGAACCTGACACTAACCCTGCGCCTTAAGCTAACTCCATGCTAAGACATAATTTGATGTGATCCCTAACCCGAAGCTTTACGCTTATCCCTGACCTCAACATCGATTCGTCTTCACTGTTACCTGAAACGCACATCGCATCATCCCTCATAATGAACTACCTAAGCTCTAAAAAACACAGAAGTTCACACTGAATGTCACCTCTTACAAAACACGAAGAGAAGATGTAACCATACTCGAGCACACCTCATCACTGTAACCTGACCCACAGGCAATGCGTTTAGTTTCCTATGGCCCAGAGAATTTTACCTTTATCGTTTTGTCTCACTGCAAATATCCTGCAAACGTTACCTTGGAGAGCAGCTTCCCCATTAAAATTGGGTCCCCTCAGTCTAACTCCATCCTTCATCCGGACACTTAAAATTTCTCAGACTATAACAATCTCCCACACATCACTTAATCCTAAAGAACTAATAAACACACACACACACAACACAGACAACCACACAGAACACACCCATACACGACACCACCACACGTGCGACACAACACACAGAATATAACAACACAGAAACACCACGCAATACACACGACACAAAGGAAACACATTCAATACACCACACACAACGCACACACACCAAACATATAAGGAAACAGCACACACATTGAACACACAACATGCGCAAACACGGACAGCCCACAAACACACAGGAGACACAGTAAAACATTAGAACACACGGAAACACAACACAAGGAACAGCACACACAACCTACAGAAAACAACCCTAACACACAACATACACAACACACATCTCACCCAGAGTACAACCACTCGAAACCACTCCCTGACCCACAATAACACCCACAGCACTCAGACGAAACGACACAAAACTCCATAAAGCTCACTCAAGATAACCACACCGAATATACACACAGCACCACCCAAAAAGCGTGACACTACAGCACGCACACTGCACACACTACGCAGAAAAAACACAACACCACGCACAGCAAAGAACACAGAATGCACACTAAGCCACACAGAAACACCACATAACACAACAGCAAATACACACCTCTAACCCAGCGAATATACACACATCACCACCGTGACCGCAAAATACACCACTCAACACACACACACACACCACACACACAGTGCACAACCCGAAGAATCACAGAACAATCACAGCCACACTCGACACACACAACGCATCACACACAACCACACACAAAATATCTCACACACACAAATTCACACATCCACACACCCACAACCACGTAGAAAAACAATCACACATGCAGCCGCACACAACCCACATCAAAACACATACCTTCCCCCACACAACACACAAACACACAACACTAGAACACAGAACATATGCAATGCACATTTCACACACTATACACAGCAAAAAAACACAGATACACAACACACGCCTCTCACACCACCAAAGACAGCCAGCACAGTGTGAAACACATATCCCACACATAGAACAAACACAAATACAGTACGCAACAGCCACGATGCACACAAACAACACAAACCACACACAAAAGTCACAGTCGACACAACGCACACACCATGCACACCGTGCAGAACACATTACATATCCCAACACAAAACACAAAGGACAGGCACGTCACACACTGCACATGACACAATAAGGCACACAAACGCAAATCGCACAGCACCCCACCACTAACACGAGGAACACACTCGAAAGAACCTACAGAATGCAGAGCAGGGTGCTCAGCACAAGTAACTGCAGTTAACACACAGAACACGTATGCTACTTACAACTGGAAACAACACACAAAGGGCAAGCACAGCACACAAAATACAAACAGCGCAACACACATTGGATACAGTCGAAGGAATGTAAACCCAGCACACCAACAAACAAAGTCACAGCACAGAATCACAGCACACAACACTGCAGACACAAAACAGGCAACACTCACAAGACACAAGGATCCACTCAAAACACACCACACTCAAGATATCTAACCACACACAACAACCCCCCACCACAACATGCCACATAGAAATGGCACAACATTCACCACAAACAGCCAAGGACCCAAATGACACTCAGAACACACAACACAGACAACGCACAATGCACACAAAGGTAGACACACCACCCAGACACACCAGTACACCAAACAGACAACAAAAGAACAGAACGTAACGCAGCAATCAATCACACAAGAAACAAAACAGAACAGTACCGCGTAGAATGAACACACCGCACACACAACACAAAACCAAAAATCACAACACAGAACCACACAAGCAAGAAACACAAGACAGCAACTTCACATACAAAAAAAATGAACTGCTAAGGACCCATACATAACACACCACACCAAAAGACTGACCCCAAGCACACAGCGTCCACATGACAACACACAGAGCACACTCACAACATACAGACCATGCATAAGTGAGCACACACCTTAAGACCGAGCTTCCACACACATCACAAAACACACAATACACCACAATGCACAACACAGTCTAAACGAAGCAGTCACAGACAGAACACCGCACGCAACACACACAACCACGCAAGATACACACACAACATTCACAACATAAAGTGAAACGCGTGCTATATAAACTACACACATTGTCCACACAGCGAAATCACAATGCACAGGTATTACATGGTACAGACACAGCACACAACACTCCCTCAATACACAGCACACCGTACACAAGCACACAAACAACACAACAAATACAAAAGTGAAACAATCAACAGGCAAAATACCCAAGCTGAATGCACTAAATCATGATCCCAACCCTGTCAATGACCTTGAAACTACATTGAATAATATCCATAACCGTTGCCTGTACACTGTCATTATTAACCTAACACACTCTCCCAAAGCCCGAAAGTGGCTTCTGCCTCCCAAGCCATGGTGGCCATGCCAAATACTTATAACTTCTGCAAGCAAACCCAAATACCGTTCAGCACCCCAAGTGTGAGCTTCACACAAGATTTCCCACCAATAACTGAGCCAATATAGAATATTAACCAAGGACCCAACACAAGCCTCTGTGCTATCCCCCTGACTGAAATCCTGGTCCCTGCTGAGATCTGGGGTGGACTAGAGGCCTGTGAGGCTGCATGGATGCAGGAGACGTTCGTGGACCTTGTGCTGGGTTTTCTCCCGTTTGAACATGCCATGGTGGAGCTCTTCATATACATATACACGTATATATGTACAAAGACATATAAATATACACACCCATATATAAACGCATATATTCCTGAACAAATAATTTTCGCTCCCTCAGACGATAGAGCTCTCCAGGGTGGGGCAGTTCACGCACTCTAGTGGAGGACTTTGCAACTGCAGCAGTGTTGCCTGCAGGTACCATGACATCACAGTGAGTGACGACCGTGTCCTAGAGACAAGATGAGCTTGGTGAGGTGAGCAGTTTCCCACTTGAGGGCTCGGTGTCTCTGCTGGGGGAGTGATTTTGCTGAGGTGGGAGCTAACCACTTCACGCAGCATGAAGGAAAATGTAAGCCAGATACAAGGTAACATGTGCTTTAATCTGGGATGTGGTAATGACCCTCGTGGCTGGTGGAGAAAGCCGTTCATGTCCTTCAGTCCAACGTGAACATCGGTCATGCTCATGCACGGTAATCTAGCCACATTCCTCAGACTGCCAGGGCACTGCGAACAATGCCAAATGGCAGCTGTCTGAGTGCGGCAGAACACTTTATGAGTATGGGTAAGGGAATAGTGGAAGCGAAGACTACTCCACTCTCACCCTAAGTATCACCATTCATCCTTCACACTGGAAGCCTCACCCACACCTCACTGGTGACATAGATCTAAATGGGAACCTGACACTAACCCTGCGCCTTAAGCTAACTCCATGCTAAGACATAATTTGATGTGATCCCTAACCCGAAGCTTTACGCTTATCCCTGACCTCAACATCGATTCGTCTTCACTGTTACCTGAAACGCACATCGCATCATCCCTCATAATGAACTACCTAAGCTCTAAAAAACACAGAAGTTCACACTGAATGTCACCTCTTACAAAACACGAAGAGAAGATGTAACCATACTCGAGCACACCTCATCACTGTAACCTGACCCACAGGCAATGCGTTTAGTTTCCTATGGCCCAGAGAATTTTACCTTTATCGTTTTGTCTCACTGCAAATATCCTGCAAACGTTACCTTGGAGAGCAGCTTCCCCATTAAAATTGGGTCCCCTCAGTCTAACTCCATCCTTCATCCGGACACTTAAAATTTCTCAGACTATAACAATCTCCCACACATCACTTAATCCTAAAGAACTAATAAACACACACACACACAACACAGACAACCACACAGAACACACCCATACACGACACCACCACACGTGCGACACAACACACAGAATATAACAACACAGAAACACCACGCAATACACACGACACAAAGGAAACACATTCAATACACCACACACAACGCACACACACCAAACATATAAGGAAACAGCACACACATTGAACACACAACATGCGCAAACACGGACAGCCCACAAACACACAGGAGACACAGTAAAACATTAGAACACACGGAAACACAACACAAGGAACAGCACACACAACCTACAGAAAACAACCCTAACACACAACATACACAACACACATCTCACCCAGAGTACAACCACTCGAAACCACCCCCTGACCCACAATAACACCCACAGCACTCAGACGAAACGACACAAAACTCCATAAAGCTCACTCAAGATAACCACACCGAATATACACACAGCACCACCCAAAAAGCGTGACACTACAGCACGCACACTGCACACACTACGCAGAAAAAACACAACACCACGCACAGCAAAGAACACAGAATGCACACTAAGCCACACAGAAACACCACATAACACAACAGCAAATACACACCTCTAACCCAGCGAATATACACACATCACCACCGTGACCGCAAAATACACCACTCAACACACACACACACACCACACACACAGTGCACAACCCGAAGAATCACAGAACAATCACAGCCACACTCGACACACACAACGCATCACACACAACCACACACAAAATATCTCACACACACAAATTCACACATCCACACACCCACAACCACGTAGAAAAACAATCACACATGCAGCCGCACACAACCCACATCAAAACACATACCTTCCCCCACACAACACACAAACACACAACACTAGAACACAGAACATATGCAATGCACATTTCACACACTATACACAGCAAAAAAACACAGATACACAACACACGCCTCTCACACCACCAAAGACAGCCAGCACAGTGTGAAACACATATCCCACACATAGAACAAACACAAATACAGTACGCAACAGCCACGATGCACACAAACAACACAAACCACACACAAAAGTCACAGTCGACACAACGCACACACCATGCACACCGTGCAGAACACATTACATATCCCAACACAAAACACAAAGGACAGGCACGTCACACACTGCACATGACACAATAAGGCACACAAACGCAAATCGCACAGCACCCCACCACTAACACGAGGAACACACTCGAAAGAACCTACAGAATGCAGAGCAGGGTGCTCAGCACAAGTAACTGCAGTTAACACACAGAACACGTATGCTACTTACAACTGGAAACAACACACAAAGGGCAAGCACAGCACACAAAATACAAACAGCGCAACACACATTGGATACAGTCGAAGGAATGTAAACCCAGCACACCAACAAACAAAGTCACAGCACAGAATCACAGCACACAACACTGCAGACACAAAACAGGCAACACTCACAAGACACAAGGATCCACTCAAAACACACCACACTCAAGATATCTAACCACACACAACAACCCCCCACCACAACATGCCACATAGAAATGGCACAACATTCACCACAAACAGCCAAGGACCCAAATGACACTCAGAACACACAACACAGACAACGCACAATGCACACAAAGGTAGACACACCACCCAGACACACCAGTACACCAAACAGACAACAAAAGAACAGAACGTAACGCAGCAATCAATCACACAAGAAACAAAACAGAACAGTACCGCATAGAATGAACACACCGCACACACAACACAAAACCAAAAATCACAACACAGAACCACACAAGCAAGAAACACAAGACAGCAACTTCACATACAAAAAAAATGAACTGCTAAGGACCCATACATAACACACCACACCAAAAGACTGACCCCAAGCACACAGCGTCCACATGACAACACACAGAGCACACTCACAACATACAGACCATGCATAAATGAGCACACACCTTAAGACCGAGCTTCCACACACATCACAAAACACACAATACACCACAATGCACAACACAGTCTAAACGAAGCAGTCACAGACAGAACACCGCACGCAACACACACAACCACGCAAGATACACACACAACATTCACAACATAAAGTGAAACGCGTGCTATATAAACTACACACATTGTCCACACAGCGAAATCACAATGCACAGGTATTACATGGTACAGACACAGCACACAACACTCCCTCAATACACAGCACACCGTACACAAGCACACAAACAACACAACAAATACAAAAGTGAAACAATCAACAGGCAAAATACCCAAGCTGAATGCACTAAATCATGATCCCAACCCTGTCAATGACCTTGAAACTACATTGAATAATATCCATAACCGTTGCCTGTACACTGTCATTATTAACCTAACACACTCTCCCAAAGCCCGAAAGTGGCTTCTGCCTCCCAAGCCATGGTGGCCATGCCAAATACTTATAACTTCTGCAAGCAAACCCAAATACCGTTCAGCACCCCAAGTGTGAGCTTCACACAAGATTTCCCACCAATAACTGAGCCAATATAGAATATTAACCAAGGACCCAACACAAGCCTCTGTGCTATCCCCCTGACTGAAATCCTGGTCCCTGCTGAGATCTGGGGTGGACTAGAGGCCTGTGAGGCTGCATGGATGCAGGAGACGTTCGTGGACCTTGTGCTGGGTTTTCTCCCGTTTGAACATGCCATGGTGGAGCTCTTCATATACATATACACGTATATATGTACAAAGACATATAAATATACACACCCATATATAAACGCATATATTCCTGAACAAATAATTTTCGCTCCCTCAGACGATAGAGCTCTCCAGGGTGGGGCAGTTCACGCACTCTAGTGGAGGACTTTGCAACTGCAGCAGTGTTGCCTGCAGGTACCATGACATCACAGTGAGTGACGACCGTGTCCTAGAGACAAGATGAGCTTGGTGAGGTGAGCAGTTTCCCACTTGAGGGCTCGGTGTCTCTGCTGGGGGAGTGATTTGGCTGAGGTGGGAGCCAATCACCTCACGCAGCATGAAGGATAATGTAAGCCAGATACAAGGTAACATGTGTTTTAATCTGGGATGTGGTAATGACCCTCGTGGCTGGTGGAGAAAGCCGTTCATGTCCTTCAGTCCAACGTGAATATCGGTCATGCTAATGCACGGTAATCTAGCCACATTCTTCAGACTGCCAGGGCACTGCGAACAATGCCAAATGGCAGCTGTCTGAGTGCGGCAGAACACTTTTGAGTATGGGTAAGGGAATAGTGGAACCGAAGACAACTCCACTCTCACCCTAAGTATCACCATTCATCCTTCACACTGGAAGCCTCACCCACACCTCCCTGGTGACATACATCTAAATGGGAACCTGACACTAACCCTGCGCCTTAAGCTAACTCCATGCTAGGACGTAATTTGATGTGATCCCTAACCCGAAGCTTTACGCTTATCCCTGACCTCAACATCGTTTCGTCTTCACACTGTTACCTGTAATGCACATCGCCTCATCCCTCATAATGAACTACCTAAGCTCTAAACATAACCGAAGTTCACACTGAGTGTCACCTCTTAAAAAACACGAATAGAAGATGTAACCATACTCGAGCACACCTCTTCACTGTAACGTGACCCACAGGCAATGCGTTTAGTTTCCTACGGCCCAGAGAATTTCACTTAATCGTTTTGTCTCACTGCAAATATCCTGCAAACGTTACCTTGGAGAGCAGCTTCCCCATTAAAGTTGGGTCCCTTCATTCTAACTCCATCCTTCATCCGGACACTTAATTTTCTCAGACTCCAACAATCTCCCACATATCACTTAATCCTAAAGAACAAATAAACACACACACACACAACACAGGCAACCACACAGAACACACCCATGACACGACAACACCACACGTGCGACACAACACACACAATATAACAACACAGAAACAGCACGCAATACACACGACACAAAGGGAACACATTCAATACACCACACACAACACACACACACCAAACATATAAGGAAACAACACACACATTGAACGCACAACATGCGCAAACACGCACAGCCCACAAACACACAGGAGACACAGTAAATCATTAGAACACACGGAAACACAACACAAGGAACAGCACACACAACCTACAGAAAACAACCCTAACACACAACATACACAACACACATCTCACCCAGAGTACAACCACTCGAAACCACCCCCTGACCCACAATAACACCCACAGGAACAGACGAAACGACACAAAACTCCATAAAGCTCACTCAAGGTAACCACACAGAATATACACACAGCACCACCCAACAAGCATGACACTACAGGACGCACACTGCACACACTACACAGAAAAAACACAACACCACGCAGAGCAAAGGACACAGAAAACACACTAAGCCACACAGAAACACCACATAACACAACAGCAAGTACACACCTCTAACCCAGCGAATATACACACATCACCACCATGACTGCAAAACACACCACTCAACACACACACACACACACACCACACACAGTGCACAACCCGAAGAATCACAGACCAATCACAGAAACACTCGACACACACAACGCATCACACACAACCACACACACACAAATTCACACATCCATACCCTCACACATCCACACACCCACAACCACGTAGAAAAACAATCACACATGCAGACACACACAAAACCCACATCAAAACACATACCTTCCCCCACACAACACACAAACACACAACACTAGAACGCAGAACACATGCAATGCACATTTCACACACTATACACAGCAAAAAAGCACAGATATACAACACACGCCTCTCACACCACCAAAGACAGCCAGCACAGTGTGAAACACATATCCCACACATAGAACAAACACAAATACAGTACGCAACAGCCACGATACACACAAACCACACAAACCACACACAAAAGTCACAGTCGACACAACGCACACACCGTAAACACCGCGCGGAACACATTACATAGCCCAGCACGAAACACAAAGGACAGGCACATCACACACTGCACATGACACAGGAAGGCACACAAACGCAAATCACACAGCACCCCACCACTAACACGAGGAACACACTCGAAAGAACCTACAGAATGCAGAGCAGCGTGCCCTGCACAAGTAACTGCAGTCAACACACAGAACACGTATACTACTTACAACTGGAAACAACACACAAAGGGCAAGCACAGCACACAAAACACACACAGCGCAACACACATTAGATACAGTCGAAGGAGAGTAAACCCAGCACACCAACAAACAAAGTCGCAGCACAGAATCACAGCACACAACACTGCAGACACAAAACAGGCAACACTCACAAGACACAAGGATCCACTCAAAACACACCACACACAAGACATCTAACCACACACAACACAGCCCCCACACAACACGCCACACAGAAACGGCACAACATGCACCACAAACAGCCAAGAACCCAAATGACACTCATAACACACAACACAGACAACGCACAATGTGCACAATGGCAGACACACCACCCAGACACACCAGTACAATAAACAGACAACAAAGGAACAGAAAGTAATGCAGCAATCAGTCACACAAGAAACAAAACAGAGCAGTACCGCGTAGAATGAACACACCGCACACGCATCACAAAACCAAAAATCACGACACAGAACCGCACAAACAAGAAACACAAGACACCAACTTCACATACAAAAAAAATTAACTGCTAAGGACCCATAACACACCACACCGAAAGACTGACCCCAAGCACACAGCGTCCACATGACAACACACAGAGCACACTCACAACATACAGACCATGCATAAATGAGCACACACCTTAAGACCGAGCTTCCACACACATCACAAAACACACAATACACCACAATGCACAACACAGTCTAAACGAAGCAGTCACAGACAGAACACCGCACGCAACACACACAACCACGCAAGATACACACACAACATTCACAACATAAAGTGAAACGCGTGCTATATAAACTACACACATTGTCCACACAGCGAAATCACAATGCACAGGTATTACATGGTACAGACACAGCACACAACACTCCCTCAATACACAGCACACCGTACACAAGCACACAAACAACACAACAAATACAAAAGTGAAACAATCAACAGGCAAAATACCCAAGCTGAATGCACTAAATCATGATCCCAACCCTGTCAATGACCTTGAAACTACATTGAATAATATCCATAACCGTTGCCTGTACACTGTCATTATTAACCTAACACACTCTCCCAAAGCCCGAAAGTGGCTTCTGCCTCCCAAGCCATGGTGGCCATGCCAAATACTTATAACTTCTGCAAGCAAACCCAAATACCGTTCAGCACCCCAAGTGTGAGCTTCACACAAGATTTCCCACCAATAACTGAGCCAATATAGAATATTAACCAAGGACCCAACACAAGCCTCTGTGCTATCCCCCTGACTGAAATCCTGGTCCCTGCTGAGATCTGGGTGGACTAGAGGCCTGTGAGGCTGCATGGATGCAGGAGACGTTCGTGGACCTTGTGCTGGGTTTTCTCCCGTTTGAACATGCCATGGTGGAGCTCTTCATATACATATACACGTATATATGTACAAAGACATATAAATATACACACCCATATATAAACGCATATATTCCTGAACAAATAATTTTCGCTCCCTCAGACGATAGAGCTCTCCAGGGTGGGGCAGTTCACGCACTCTAGTGGAGGACTTTGCAACTGCAGCAGTGTTGCCTGCAGGTACCATGACATCACAGTGAGTGACGACCGTGTCCTAGAGACAAGATGAGCTTGGTGAGGTGAGCAGTTTCCCACTTGAGGGCTCGGTGTCTCTGCTGAGGGAGTGATTTTGCTGAGGTGGGAGCTAACCACTTCACGCAGCATGAAGGAAAATGTAAGCCAGATACAAGGTAACATGTGCTTTAATCTGGGATGTGGTAATGACCCTCGTGGCTGGTGGAGAAAGCCGTTCATGTCCTTCAGTCCAACGTGAACATCGGTCATGCTCATGCACGGTAATCTAGCCACATTCCTCAGACTGCCAGGGCACTGCGAACAATGCCAAATGGCAGCTGTCTGAGTGCGGCAGAACACTTTATGAGTATGGGTAAGGGAATAGTGGAAGCGAAGACTACTCCACTCTCACCCTAAGTATCACCATTCATCCTTCACACTGGAAGCCTCACCCACACCTCACTGGTGACATAGATCTAAATGGGAACCTGACACTAACCCTGCGCCTTAAGCTAACTCCATGCTAAGACATAATTTGATGTGATCCCTAACCCGAAGCTTTACGCTTATCCCTGACCTCAACATCGATTCGTCTTCACTGTTACCTGAAACGCACATCGCATCATCCCTCATAATGAACTACCTAAGCTCTAAAAAACACAGAAGTTCACACTGAATGTCACCTCTTACAAAACACGAAGAGAAGATGTAACCATACTCGAGCACACCTCATCACTGTAACCTGACCCACAGGCAATGCGTTTAGTTTCCTATGGCCCAGAGAATTTTACCTTTATCGTTTTGTCTCACTGCAAATATCCTGCAAACGTTACCTTGGAGAGCAGCTTCCCCATTAAAATTGGGTCCCCTCAGTCTAACTCCATCCTTCATCCGGACACTTAAAATTTCTCAGACTATAACAATCTCCCACACATCACTTAATCCTAAAGAACTAATAAACACACACACACACAACACAGACAACCACACAGAACACACCCATACACGACACCACCACACGTGCGACACAACACACAGAATATAACAACACAGAAACACCACGCAATACACACGACACAAAGGAAACACATTCAATACACCACACACAACGCACACACACCAAACATATAAGGAAACAGCACACACATTGAACACACAACATGCGCAAACACGGACAGCCCACAAACACACAGGAGACACAGTAAAACATTAGAACACACGGAAACACAACACAAGGAACAGCACACACAACCTACAGAAAACAACCCTAACACACAACATACACAACACACATCTCACCCAGAGTACAACCACTCGAAACCACCCCCTGACCCACAATAACACCCACAGCACTCAGACGAAACGACACAAAACTCCATAAAGCTCACTCAAGATAACCACACCGAATATACACACAGCACCACCCAAAAAGCGTGACACTACAGCACGCACACTGCACACACTACGCAGAAAAAACACAACACCACGCACAGCAAAGAACACAGAATGCACACTAAGCCACACAGAAACACCACATAACACAACAGCAAATACACACCTCTAACCCAGCGAATATACACACATCACCACCGTGACCGCAAAATACACCACTCAACACACACACACACACCACACACACAGTGCACAACCCGAAGAATCACAGAACAATCACAGCCACACTCGACACACACAACGCATCACACACAACCACACACAAAATATCTCACACACACAAATTCACACATCCACACACCCACAACCACGTAGAAAAACAATCACACATGCAGCCGCACACAACCCACATCAAAACACATACCTTCCCCCACACAACACACAAACACACAACACTAGAACACAGAACATATGCAATGCACATTTCACACACTATACACAGCAAAAAAACACAGATACACAACACACGCCTCTCACACCACCAAAGACAGCCAGCACAGTGTGAAACACATATCCCACACATAGAACAAACACAAATACAGTACGCAACAGCCACGATGCACACAAACAACACAAACCACACACAAAAGTCACAGTCGACACAACGCACACACCATGCACACCGTGCAGAACACATTACATATCCCAACACAAAACGCAAAGGACAGGCACGTCACACACTGCACATGACACAATAAGGCACACAAACGCAAATCGCACAGCACCCCACCACTAACACGAGGAACACACTCGAAAGAACCTACAGAATGCAGAGCAGGGTGCTCAGCACAAGTAACTGCAGTTAACACACAGAACACGTATGCTACTTACAACTGGAAACAACACACAAAGGGCAAGCACAGCACACAAAACACAAACAGCGCAACACACATTGGCTACAGTCGAAGGAATGTAAACCCAGCACACCAACAAACAAAGTCACAGCACAGAATCACAGCACACAACACTGCAGACACAAAACAGGCAACACTCACAAGACACAAGGATCCACTCAAAACACACCACACTCAAGATATCTAACCACACACAACAACCCCCCACCACAACATGCCACATAGAAATGGCACAACATTCACCACAAACAGCCAAGGACCCAAATGACACTCAGAACACACAACACAGACAACGCACAATGCACACAAAGGTAGACACACCACCCAGACACACCAGTACACCAAACAGACAACAAAAGAACAGAACGTAACGCAGCAATCAATCACACAAGAAACAAAACAGAACAGTACCGCGTAGAATGAACACACCGCACACACAACACAAAACCAAAAATCACAACACAGAACCACACAAGCAAGAAACACAAGACAGCAACTTCACATACAAAAAAAATGAACTGCTAAGGACCCATACATAACACACCACACCAAAAGACTGACCCCAAGCACACAGCGTCCACATGACAACACACAGAGCACACTCACAACATACAGACCATGCATAAATGAGCACACACCTTAAGACCGAGCTTCCACACACATCACAAAACACACAATACACCACAATGCACAACACAGTCTAAACGAAGCAGTCACAGACAGAACACCGCACGCAACACACACAACCACGCAAGATACACACACAACATTCACAACATAAAGTGAAACGCGTGCTATATAAACTACACACATTGTCCACACAGCGAAATCACAATGCACAGGTATTACATGGTACAGACACAGCACACAACACTCCCTCAATACACAGCACACCGTACACAAGCACACAAACAACACAACAAATACAAAAGTGAAACAATCAACAGGCAAAATACCCAAGCTGAATGCACTAAATCATGATCCCAACCCTGTCAATGACCTTGAAACTACATTGAATAATATCCATAACCGTTGCCTGTACACTGTCATTATTAACCTAACACACTCTCCCAAAGCCCGAAAGTGGCTTCTGCCTCCCAAGCCATGGTGGCCATGCCAAATACTTATAACTTCTGCAAGCAAACCCAAATACCGTTCAGCACCCCAAGTGTGAGCTTCACACAAGATTTCCCACCAATAACTGAGCCAATATAGAATATTAACCAAGGACCCAACACAAGCCTCTGTGCTATCCCCCTGACTGAAATCCTGGTCCCTGCTGAGATCTGGGGTGGACTAGAGGCCTGTGAGGCTGCATGGATGCAGGAGACGTTCGTGGACCTTGTGCTGGGTTTTCTCCCGTTTGAACATGCCATGGTGGAGCTCTTCATATACATATACACGTATATATGTACAAAGACATATAAATATACACACCCATATATAAACGCATATATTCCTGAACAAATAATTTTCGCTCCCTCAGACGATAGAGCTCTCCAGGGTGGGGCAGTTCACGCACTCTAGTGGAGGACTTTGCAACTGCAGCAGTGTTGCCTGCAGGTACCATGACATCACAGTGAGTGACGACCGTGTCCTAGAGACAAGATGAGCTTGGTGAGGTGAGCAGTTTCCCACTTGAGGGCTCGGTGTCTCTGCTGAGGGAGTGATTTTGCTGAGGTGGGAGCTAACCACTTCACGCAGCATGAAGGAAAATGTAAGCCAGATACAAGGTAACATGTGCTTTAATCTGGGATGTGGTAATGACCCTCGTGGCTGGTGGAGAAAGCCGTTCATGTCCTTCAGTCCAACGTGAACATCGGTCATGCTCATGCACGGTAATCTAGCCACATTCCTCAGACTGCCAGGGCACTGCGAACAATGCCAAATGGCAGCTGTCTGAGTGCGGCAGAACACTTTATGAGTATGGGTAAGGGAATAGTGGAAGCGAAGACTACTCCACTCTCACCCTAAGTATCACCATTCATCCTTCACACTGGAAGCCTCACCCACACCTCACTGGTGACATAGATCTAAATGGGAACCTGACACTAACCCTGCGCCTTAAGCTAACTCCATGCTAAGACATAATTTGATGTGATCCCTAACCCGAAGCTTTACGCTTATCCCTGACCTCAACATCGATTCGTCTTCACTGTTACCTGAAACGCACATCGCATCATCCCTCATAATGAACTACCTAAGCTCTAAAAAACACAGAAGTTCACACTGAATGTCACCTCTTACAAAACACGAAGAGAAGATGTAACCATACTCGAGCACACCTCATCACTGTAACCTGACCCACAGGCAATGCGTTTAGTTTCCTATGGCCCAGAGAATTTTACCTTTATCGTTTTGTCTCACTGCAAATATCCTGCAAACGTTACCTTGGAGAGCAGCTTCCCCATTAAAATTGGGTCCCCTCAGTCTAACTCCATCCTTCATCCGGACACTTAAAATTTCTCAGACTATAACAATCTCCCACACATCACTTAATCCTAAAGAACTAATAAACACACACACACACAACACAGACAACCACACAGAACACACCCATACACGACACCACCACACGTGCGACACAACACACAGAATATAACAACACAGAAACACCACGCAATACACACGACACAAAGGAAACACATTCAATACACCACACACAACGCACACACACCAAACATATAAGGAAACAGCACACACATTGAACACACAACATGCGCAAACACGGACAGCCCACAAACACACAGGAGACACAGTAAAACATTAGAACACACGGAAACACAACACAAGGAACAGCACACACAACCTACAGAAAACAACCCTAACACACAACATACACAACACACATCTCACCCAGAGTACAACCACTCGAAACCACCCCCTGACCCACAATAACACCCACAGCACTCAGACGAAACGACACAAAACTCCATAAAGCTCACTCAAGATAACCACACCGAATATACACACAGCACCACCCAAAAAGCGTGACACTACAGCACGCACACTGCACACACTACGCAGAAAAAACACAACACCACGCACAGCAAAGAACACAGAATGCACACTAAGCCACACAGAAACACCACATAACACAACAGCAAATACACACCTCTAACCCAGCGAATATACACACATCACCACCGTGACCGCAAAATACACCACTCAACACACACACACACACCACACACACAGTGCACAACCCGAAGAATCACAGAACAATCACAGCCACACTCGACACACACAACGCATCACACACAACCACACACAAAATATCTCACACACACAAATTCACACATCCACACACCCACAACCACGTAGAAAAACAATCACACATGCAGCCGCACACAACCCACATCAAAACACATACCTTCCCCCACACAACACACAAACACACAACACTAGAACACAGAACATATGCAATGCACATTTCACACACTATACACAGCAAAAAAACACAGATACACAACACACGCCTCTCACACCACCAAAGACAGCCAGCACAGTGTGAAACACATATCCCACACATAGAACAAACACAAATACAGTACGCAACAGCCACGATGCACACAAACAACACAAACCACACACAAAAGTCACAGTCGACACAACGCACACACCATGCACACCGTGCAGAACACATTACATATCCCAACACAAAACGCAAAGGACAGGCACGTCACACACTGCACATGACACAATAAGGCACACAAACGCAAATCGCACAGCACCCCACCACTAACACGAGGAACACACTCGAAAGAACCTACAGAATGCAGAGCAGGGTGCTCAGCACAAGTAACTGCAGTTAACACACAGAACACGTATGCTACTTACAACTGGAAACAACACACAAAGGGCAAGCACAGCACACAAAACACAAACAGCGCAACACACATTGGCTACAGTCGAAGGAATGTAAACCCAGCACACCAACAAACAAAGTCACAGCACAGAATCACAGCACACAACACTGCAGACACAAAACAGGCAACACTCACAAGACACAAGGATCCACTCAAAACACACCACACTCAAGATATCTAACCACACACAACAACCCCCCACCACAACATGCCACATAGAAATGGCACAACATTCACCACAAACAGCCAAGGACCCAAATGACACTCAGAACACACAACACAGACAACGCACAATGCACACAAAGGTAGACACACCACCCAGACACACCAGTACACCAAACAGACAACAAAAGAACAGAACGTAACGCAGCAATCAATCACACAAGAAACAAAACAGAACAGTACCGCGTAGAATGAACACACCGCACACACAACACAAAACCAAAAATCACAACACAGAACCACACAAGCAAGAAACACAAGACAGCAACTTCACATACAAAAAAAATGAACTGCTAAGGACCCATACATAACACACCACACCAAAAGACTGACCCCAAGCACACAGCGTCCACATGACAACACACAGAGCACACTCACAACATACAGACCATGCATAAATGAGCACACACCTTAAGACCGAGCTTCCACACACATCACAAAACACACAATACACCACAATGCACAACACAGTCTAAACGAAGCAGTCACAGACAGAACACCGCACGCAACACACACAACCACGCAAGATACACACACAACATTCACAACATAAAGTGAAACGCGTGCTATATAAACTACACACATTGTCCACACAGCGAAATCACAATGCACAGGTATTACATGGTACAGACACAGCACACAACACTCCCTCAATACACAGCACACCGTACACAAGCACACAAACAACACAACAAATACAAAAGTGAAACAATCAACAGGCAAAATACCCAAGCTGAATGCACTAAATCATGATCCCAACCCTGTCAATGACCTTGAAACTACATTGAATAATATCCATAACCGTTGCCTGTACACTGTCATTATTAACCTAACACACTCTCCCAAAGCCCGAAAGTGGCTTCTGCCTCCCAAGCCATGGTGGCCATGCCAAATACTTATAACTTCTGCAAGCAAACCCAAATACCGTTCAGCACCCCAAGTGTGAGCTTCACACAAGATTTCCCACCAATAACTGAGCCAATATAGAATATTAACCAAGGACCCAACACAAGCCTCTGTGCTATCCCCCTGACTGAAATCCTGGTCCCTGCTGAGATCTGGGGTGGACTAGAGGCCTGTGAGGCTACATGGATGCAGGAGACGTTCGTGGAACTTGTGCTGGGTTTTCTCCCGTTTGAACATGCCATGGTGGAGCTCTTCATATACATATACACGTATATATGTACAAAGACATATAAATATACACACCCATATGTAAACGCATATATTCCTGAACAAATAATTTTCGCTCCCTCAGACGATAGAGCTCTCCAGGGTGGGGCAGTTCACGCACTCTAGTGGAGGACTTTGCAACTGCAGCAGTGTTGCCTGCAGGTACCATGACATCACAGTGAGTGACGACCGTGTCCTAGAGACAAGATGAGCTTGGTGAGGAGAGCAGTTTCCCACTTGAGGGCTCGGTGTCTCTGCTGGGGGAGTGATTTGGCTGAGGTGGGAGCCAATCACCTCACGCAGCATGAAGGATAATGTAAGCCAGATACAAGGTAACATGTGTTTTAATCTGGGATGTGGTAATGACCCTCGTGGCTGGTGGAGAAAGCCGTTCATGTCCTTCAGTCCAACGTGAATATCGGTCATGCTCATGCACGGTAATCTAGCCACATTCCTCAGACTGCCAGGGCACTGCGAACAATGCCAAATGGCAGCTGTCTGAGTGCGGCAGAACACTTTTGAGTATGGGTAAGGGAATAGTGGAACCGAAGACAACTCCACTCTCACCCTAAGTATCACCATTCATCCTTCACACTGGAAGCCTCACCCACACCTCCCTGGTGACATACATCTAAATGGGAACCTGACACTAACCCTGCGCCTTAAGCTAACTCCATGCTAGGACGTAATTTGATGTGATCCCTAACCCGAAGCTTTACGCTTATCCCTGACCTCAACATCGTTTCGTCTTCACACTGTTACCTGTAATGCACATCGCCTCATCCCTCATAATGAACTACCTAAGCTCTAAACATAACCGAAGTTCACACTGAGTGTCACCTCTTAAAAAACACGAATAGAAGATGTAACCATACTCGAGCACACCTCTTCACTGTAACCTGACCCACAGGCAATGCGTTTAGTTTCCTACGGCCCAGAGAATTTCACTTAATCGTTTTGTCTCACTGCAAATATCCTGCAAACGTTACCTTGGAGAGCAGCTTCCCCATTAAAGTTGGGTCCCTTCATTCTAACTCCATCCTTCATCCGGACACTTAATTTTCTCAGACTCCAACAATCTCCCACATATCACTTAATCCTAAAGAACAAATAAACACACACACACACAACACAGGCAACCACACAGAACACACCCATGACACGACAACACCACACGTGCGACACAACACACACAATATAACAACACAGAAACAGCACGCAATACACACGACACAAAGGGAACACATTCAATACACCACACACAACACACACACACCAAACATATAAGGAAACAACACACACATTGAACGCACAACATGCGCAAACACGCACAGCCCACAAACACACAGGAGACACAGTAAATCATTAGAACACACGGAAACACAACACAAGGAACAGCACACACAACCTACAGAAAACAACCCTAACACACAACATACACAACACACATCTCACCCAGAGTACAACCACTCGAAACCACCCCCTGACCCACAATAACACCCACAGGAACAGACGAAACGACACAAAACTCCATAAAGCTCACTCAAGGTAACCACACAGAATATACACACAGCACCACCCAACAAGCATGACACTACAGGACGCACACTGCACACACTACACAGAAAAAACACAACACCACGCAGAGCAAAGGACACAGAAAACACACTAAGCCACACAGAAACACCACATAACACAACAGCAAGTACACACCTCTAACCCAGCGAATATACACACATCACCACCATGACTGCAAAACACACCACTCAACACACACACACACACACACCACACACAGTGCACAACCCGAAGAATCACAGACCAATCACAGAAACACTCGACACACACAACGCATCACACACAACCACACACACACAAATTCACACATCCATACCCTCACACATCCACACACCCACAACCACGTAGAAAAACAATCACACATGCAGACACACACAAAACCCACATCAAAACACATACCTTCCCCCACACAACACACAAACACACAACACTAGAACGCAGAACACATGCAATGCACATTTCACACACTATACACAGCAAAAAAACACAGATATACAACACACGCCTCTCACACCACCAAAGACAGCCAGCACAGTGTGAAACACATATCCCACACATAGAACAAACACAAATACAGTACGCAACAGCCACGATACACACAAACCACACAAACCACACACAAAAGTCACAGTCGACACAACGCACACACCGTACACACCGCGCGGAACACATTACATAGCCCAGCACGAAACACAAAGGACAGGCACATCACACACTGCACATGACACAGGAAGGCACACAAACGCAAATCACACAGCACCCCACCACTAACACGAGGAACACACTCGAAAGAACCTACAGAATGCAGAGCAGCGTGCCCTGCACAAGTAACTGCAGTCAACACACAGAACACGTATACTACTTACAACTGGAAACAACACACAAAGGGCAAGCACAGCACACAAAACACACACAGCGCAACACACATTAGATACAGTCGAAGGAGAGTAAACCCAGCACACCAACAAACAAAGTCGCAGCACAGAATCACAGCACACAACACTGCAGACACAAAACAGGCAACACTCACAAGACACAAGGATCCACTCAAAACACACCACACACAAGACATCTAACCACACACAACACAGCCCCCACACAACACGCCACACAGAAACGGCACAACATGCACCACAAACAGCCAAGAACCCAAATGACACTCATAACACACAACACAGACAACGCACAATGTGCACAATGGCAGACACACCACCCAGACACACCAGTACAATAAACAGACAACAAAGGAACAGAAAGTAATGCAGCAATCAGTCACACAAGAAACAAAACAGAGCAGTACCGCGTAGAATGAACACACCGCACACGCATCACAAAACCAAAAATCACGACACAGAACCGCACAAACAAGAAACACAAGACACCAACTTCACATACAAAAAAAATTAACTGCTAAGGACCCATAACACACCACACCGAAAGACTGACCCCAAGCACACAGCGTCCACATGACAACACACAGAGCACACTCACAACATACAGACCATGCATAAATGAGCACACACCTTAAGACCGAGCTTCCACACACATCACAAAACACACAATACACCACAATGCACAACACAGTCTAAACGAAGCAGTCACAGACAGAACACCGCACGCAACACACACAACCACGCAAGATACACACACAACATTCACAACATAAAGTGAAACGCGTGCTATATAAACTACACACATTGTCCACACAGCGAAATCACAATGCACAGGTATTACATGGTACAGACACAGCACACAACACTCCCTCAATACACAGCACACCGTACACAAGCACACAAACAACACAACAAATACAAAAGTGAAACAATCAACAGGCAAAATACCCAAGCTGAATGCACTAAATCATGATCCCAACCCTGTCAATGACCTTGAAACTACATTGAATAATATCCATAACCGTTGCCTGTACACTGTCATTATTAACCTAACACACTCTCCCAAAGCCCGAAAGTGGCTTCTGCCTCCCAAGCCATGGTGGCCATGCCAAATACTTATAACTTCTGCAAGCAAACCCAAATACCGTTCAGCACCCCAAGTGTGAGCTTCACACAAGATTTCCCACCAATAACTGAGCCAATATAGAATATTAACCAAGGACCCAACACAAGCCTCTGTGCTATCCCCCTGACTGAAATCCTGGTCCCTGCTGAGATCTGGGTGGACTAGAGGCCTGTGAGGCTGCATGGATGCAGGAGACGTTCGTGGACCTTGTGCTGGGTTTTCTCCCGTTTGAACATGCCATGGTGGAGCTCTTCATATACATATACACATATATATGTACAAAGACATATAAATATACACACCCATATATAAACGCATATATTCCTGAACAAATAATTTTCGCTCCCTCAGACGATAGAGCTCTCCAGGGTGGGGCAGTTCACGCACTCTAGTGGAGGACTTTGCAACTGCAGCAGTGTTGCCTGCAGGTACCATGACATCACAGTGAGTGACGACCGTGTCCTAGAGACAAGATGAGCTTGGTGAGGTGAGCAGTTTCCCACTTGAGGGCTCGGTGTCTCTGCTGGGGGAGTGATTTTGCTGAGGTGGGAGCTAACCACTTCACGCAGCATGAAGGAAAATGTAAGCCAGATACAAGGTAACATGTGCTTTAATCTGGGATGTGGTAATGACCCTCGTGGCTGGTGGAGAAAGCCGTTCATGTCCTTCAGTCCAACGTGAACATCGGTCATGCTCATGCACGGTAATCTAGCCACATTCCTCAGACTGCCAGGGCACTGCGAACAATGCCAAATGGCAGCTGTCTGAGTGCGGCAGAACACTTTATGAGTATGGGTAAGGGAATAGTGGAAGCGAAGACTACTCCACTCTCACCCTAAGTATCACCATTCATCCTTCACACTGGAAGCCTCACCCACACCTCACTGGTGACATAGATCTAAATGGGAACCTGACACTAACCCTGCGCCTTAAGCTAACTCCATGCTAAGACATAATTTGATGTGATCCCTAACCCGAAGCTTTACGCTTATCCCTGACCTCAACATCGATTCGTCTTCACTGTTACCTGAAACGCACATCGCATCATCCCTCATAATGAACTACCTAAGCTCTAAAAAACACAGAAGTTCACACTGAATGTCACCTCTTACAAAACACGAAGAGAAGATGTAACCATACTCGAGCACACCTCATCACTGTAACCTGACCCACAGGCAATGCGTTTAGTTTCCTATGGCCCAGAGAATTTTACCTTTATCGTTTTGTCTCACTGCAAATATCCTGCAAACGTTACCTTGGAGAGCAGCTTCCCCATTAAAATTGGGTCCCCTCAGTCTAACTCCATCCTTCATCCGGACACTTAAAATTTCTCAGACTATAACAATCTCCCACACATCACTTAATCCTAAAGAACTAATAAACACACACACACACAACACAGACAACCACACAGAACACACCCATAAACGACACCACCACACGTGCGACACAACACACAGAATATAACAACACAGAAACACCACGCAATACACACGACACAAAGGAAACACATTCAATACACCACACACAACGCACACACACCAAACATATAAGGAAACAGCACACACATTGAACACACAACATGCGCAAACACGGACAGCCCACAAACACACAGGAGACACAGTAAAACATTAGAACACACGGAAACACAACACAAGGAACAGCACACACAACCTACAGAAAACAACCCTAACACACAACATACACAACACACATCTCACCCAGAGTACAACCACTCGAAACCACCCCCTGACCCACAATAACACCCACAGCACTCAGACGAAACGACACAAAACTCCATAAAGCTCACTCAAGATAACCACACCGAATATACACACAGCACCACCCAAAAAGCGTGACACTACAGCACGCACACTGCACACACTACGCAGAAAAAACACAACACCACGCACAGCAAAGAACACAGAATGCACACTAAGCCACACAGAAACACCACATAACACAACAGCAAATACACACCTCTAACCCAGCGAATATACACACATCACCACCGTGACCGCAAAATACACCACTCAACACACACACACACACCACACACACAGTGCACAACCCGAAGAATCAGAACAATCACAGCCACACTCGACACACACAACGCATCACACACAACCACACACAAAATATCTCACACACACAAATTCACACATCCACACACCCACAACCACGTAGAAAAACAATCACACATGCAGCCGCACACAACCCACATCAAAACACATACCTTCCCCCACACAACACACAAACACACAACACTAGAACACAGAACATATGCAATGCACATTTCACACACTATACACAGCAAAAAAACACAGATACACAACACACGCCTCTCACACCACCAAAGACAGCCAGCACAGTGTGAAACACATATCCCACACATAGAACAAACACAAATACAGTACGCAACAGCCACGATACACACAAACAACACAAACCACACACAAAAGTCACAGTCGACACAACGCACACACCATGCACACCGTGCAGAACACATTACATATCCCAACACAAAACACAAAGGACAGGCACGTCACACACTGCACATGACACAATAAGGCACACAAACGCAAATCGCACAGCACCCCACCACTAACACGAGGAACACACTCGAAAGAACCTACAGAATGCAGAGCAGGGTGCTCAGCACAAGTAACTGCAGTTAACACACAGAACACGTATGCTACTTACAACTGGAAACAACACACAAAGGGCAAGCACAGCACACAAAATACAAACAGCGCAACACACATTGGATACAGTCGAAGGAATGTAAACCCAGCACACCAACAAACAAAGTCACAGCACAGAATCACAGCACACAACACTGCAGACACAAAACAGGCAACACTCACAAGACACAAGGATCCACTCAAAACACACCACACTCAAGATATCTAACCACACACAACAACCCCCCACCACAACATGCCACATAGAAATGGCACAACATTCACCACAAACAGCCAAGGACCCAAATGACACTCAGAACACACAACACAGACAACGCACAATGCACACAAAGGTAGACACACCACCCAGACACACCAGTACACCAAACAGACAACAAAAGAACAGAACGTAACGCAGCAATCAATCACACAAGAAACAAAACAGAACAGTACCGCGTAGAATGAACACACCGCACACACAACACAAAACCAAAAATCACAACACAGAACCACACAAGCAAGAAACACAAGACAGCAACTTCACATACAAAAAAAATGAACTGCTAAGGACCCATACATAACACACCACACCAAAAGACTGACCCCAAGCACACAGCGTCCACATGACAACACACAGAGCACACTCACAACATACAGACCATGCATAAATGAGCACACACCTTAAGACCGAGCTTCCACACACATCACAAAACACACAATACACCACAATGCACAACACAGTCTAAACGAAGCAGTCACAGACAGAACACCGCACGCAACACACACAACCACGCAAGATACACACACAACATTCACAACATAAAGTGAAACGCGTGCTATATAAACTACACACATTGTCCACACAGCGAAATCACAATGCACAGGTATTACATGGTACAGACACAGCACACAACACTCCCTCAATACACAGCACACCGTACACAAGCACACAAACAACACAACAAATACAAAAGTGAAACAATCAACAGGCAAAATACCCAAGCTGAATGCACTAAATCATGATCCCAACCCTGTCAATGACCTTGAAACTACATTGAATAATATCCATAACCGTTGCCTGTACACTGTCATTATTAACCTAACACACTCTCCCAAAGCCCGAAAGTGGCTTCTGCCTCCCAAGCCATGGTGGCCATGCCAAATACTTATAACTTCTGCAAGCAAACCCAAATACCGTTCAGCACCCCAAGTGTGAGCTTCACACAAGATTTCCCACCAATAACTGAGCCAATATAGAATATTAACCAAGGACCCAACACAAGCCTCTGTGCTATCCCCCTGACTGAAATCCTGGTCCCTGCTGAGATCTGGGTGGACTAGAGGCCTGTGAGGCTGCATGGATGCAGGAGACGTTCGTGGACCTTGTGCTGGGTTTTCTCCCGTTTGAACATGCCATGGTGGAGCTCTTCATATACATATACACATATATATGTACAAAGACATATAAATATACACACCCATATATAAACGCATATATTCCTGAACAAATAATTTTCGCTCCCTCAGACGATAGAGCTCTCCAGGGTGGGGCAGTTCACGCACTCTAGTGGAGGACTTTGCAACTGCAGCAGTGTTGCCTGCAGGTACCATGACATCACAGTGAGTGACGACCGTGTCCTAGAGACAAGATGAGCTTGGTGAGGAGAGCAGTTTCCCACTTGAGGGCTCGGTGTCTCTGCTGGGGGAGTGATTTGGCTGAGGTGGGAGCCAATCACCTCACGCAGCATGAAGGATAATGTAAGCCAGATACAAGGTAACATGTGTTTTAATCTGGGATGTGGTAATGACCCTCGTGGCTGGTGGAGAAAGCCGTTCATGTCCTTCAGTCCAACGTGAACATCGGTCATGCTCATGCACGGTAATCTAGCCACATTCCTCAGACTGCCAGGGCACTGCGAACAATGCCAAATGGCAGCTGTCTGAGTGCGGCAGAACACTTTTGAGTATGGGTAAGGGAATAGTGGAACCGAAGACAACTCCACTCTCACCCTAAGTATCACCATTCATCCTTCACACTGGAAGCCTCACCCACACCTCCCTGGTGACATACATCTAAATGGGAACCTGACACTAACCCTGCGCCTTAAGCTAACTCCATGCTAGGACGTAATTTGATGTGATCCCTAACCCGAAGCTTTACGCTTATCCCTGACCTCAACATCGTTTCGTCTTCACACTGTTACCTGTAATGCACATCGCCTCATCCCTCATAATGAACTACCTAAGCTCTAAACATAACCGAAGTTCACACTGAGTGTCACCTCTTAAAAAACACGAATAGAAGATGTAACCATACTCGAGCACACCTCTTCACTGTAACCTGACCCACAGGCAATGCGTTTAGTTTCCTACGGCCCAGAGAATTTCACTTAATCGTTTTGTCTCACTGCAAATATCCTGCAAACGTTACCTTGGAGAGCAGCTTCCCCATTAAAGTTGGGTCCCTTCATTCTAACTCCATCCTTCATCCGGACACTTAATTTTCTCAGACTCCAACAATCTCCCACATATCACTTAATCCTAAAGAACAAATAAACACACACACACACAACACAGGCAACCACACAGAACACACCCATGACACGACAACACCACACGTGCGACACAACACACACAATATAACAACACAGAAACAGCACGCAATACACACGACACAAAGGGAACACATTCAATACACCACACACAACACACACACACCAAACATATAAGGAAACAACACACACATTGAACGCACAACATGCGCAAACACGCACAGCCCACAAACACACAGGAGACACAGTAAATCATTAGAACACACGGAAACACAACACAAGGAACAGCACACACAACCTACAGAAAACAACCCTAACACACAACATACACAACACACATCTCACCCAGAGTACAACCACTCGAAACCACCCCCTGACCCACAATAACACCCACAGGAACAGACGAAACGACACAAAACTCCATAAAGCTCACTCAAGGTAACCACACAGAATATACACACAGCACCACCCAACAAGCATGACACTACAGGACGCACACTGCACACACTACACAGAAAAAACACAACACCACGCAGAGCAAAGGACACAGAAAACACACTAAGCCACACAGAAACACCACATAACACAACAGCAAGTACACACCTCTAACCCAGCGAATATACACACATCACCACCATGACTGCAAAACACACCACTCAACACACACACACACACACACCACACACAGTGCACAACCCGAAGAATCACAGACCAATCACAGAAACACTCGACACACACAACGCATCACACACAACCACACACACACAAATTCACACATCCATACCCTCACACATCCACACACCCACAACCACGTAGAAAAACAATCACACATGCAGACACACACAAAACCCACATCAAAACACATACCTTCCCCCACACAACACACAAACACACAACACTAGAACGCAGAACACATGCAATGCACATTTCACACACTATACACAGCAAAAAAACACAGATATACAACACACGCCTCTCACACCACCAAAGACAGCCAGCACAGTGTGAAACACATATCCCACACATAGAACAAACACAAATACAGTACGCAACAGCCACGATACACACAAACCACACAAACCACACACAAAAGTCACAGTCGACACAACGCACACACCGTACACACCGCGCGGAACACATTACATAGCCCAGCACGAAACACAAAGGACAGGCACATCACACACTGCACATGACACAGGAAGGCACACAAACGCAAATCACACAGCACCCCACCACTAACACGAGGAACACACTCGAAAGAACCTACAGAATGCAGAGCAGCGTGCCCTGCACAAGTAACTGCAGTCAACACACAGAACACGTATACTACTTACAACTGGAAACAACACACAAAGGGCAAGCACAGCACACAAAACACACACAGCGCAACACACATTAGATACAGTCGAAGGAGAGTAAACCCAGCACACCAACAAACAAAGTCGCAGCACAGAATCACAGCACACAACACTGCAGACACAAAACAGGCAACACTCACAAGACACAAGGATCCACTCAAAACACACCACACACAAGACATCTAACCACACACAACACAGCCCCCACACAACACGCCACACAGAAACGGCACAACATGCACCACAAACAGCCAAGAACCCAAATGACACTCATAACACACAACACAGACAACGCACAATGTGCACAATGGCAGACACACCACCCAGACACACCAGTACAATAAACAGACAACAAAGGAACAGAAAGTAATGCAGCAATCAGTCACACAAGAAACAAAACAGAGCAGTACCGCGTAGAATGAACACACCGCACACGCATCACAAAACCAAAAATCACGACACAGAACCGCACAAACAAGAAACACAAGACACCAACTTCACATACAAAAAAAATTAACTGCTAAGGACCCATAACACACCACACCAAAAGACTGACCCCAAGCACACAGCGTCCACATGACAACACACAGAGCACACTCACAACATACAGACCATGCATAAATGAGCACACACCTTAAGACCGAGCTTCCACACACATCACAAAACACACAATACACCACAATGCACAACACAGTCTAAACGAAGCAGTCACAGACAGAACACCGCACGCAACACACACAACCACGCAAGATACACACACAACATTCACAACATAAAGTGAAACGCGTGCTATATAAACTACACACATTGTCCACACAGCGAAATCACAATGCACAGGTATTACATGGTACAGACACAGCACACAACACTCCCTCAATACACAGCACACCGTACACAAGCACACAAACAACACAACAAATACAAAAGTGAAACAATCAACAGGCAAAATACCCAAGCTGAATGCACTAAATCATGATCCCAACCCTGTCAATGACCTTGAAACTACATTGAATAATATCCATAACCGTTGCCTGTACACTGTCATTATTAACCTAACACACTCTCCCAAAGCCCGAAAGTGGCTTCTGCCTCCCAAGCCATGGTGGCCATGCCAAATACTTATAACTTCTGCAAGCAAACCCAAATACCGTTCAGCACCCCAAGTGTGAGCTTCACACAAGATTTCCCACCAATAACTGAGCCAATATAGAATATTAACCAAGGACCCAACACAAGCCTCTGTGCTATCCCCCTGACTGAAATCCTGGTCCCTGCTGAGATCTGGGTGGACTACAGGCCTGTGAGGCTGCATGGATGCAGGAGACGTTCGTGGACCTTGTGCTGGGTTTTCTCCCGTTTGAACATGCCATGGTGGAGCTCTTCATATACATATACACATATATATGTACAAAGACATATAAATATACACACCCATATATAAACGCATATATTCCTGAACAAATAATTTTCGCTCCCTCAGACGATAGAGCTCTCCAGGGTGGGGCAGTTCACGCACTCTAGTGGAGGACTTTGCAACTGCAGCAGTGTTGCCTGCAGGTACCATGACATCACAGTGAGTGACGACCGTGTCCTAGAGACAAGATGAGCTTGGTGAGGTGAGCAGTTTCCCACTTGAGGGCTCGGTGTCTCTGCTGGGGGAGTGATTTTGCTGAGGTGGGAGCTAACCACTTCACGCAGCATGAAGGAAAATGTAAGCCAGATACAAGGTAACATGTGCTTTAATCTGGGATGTGGTAATGACCCTCGTGGCTGGTGGAGAAAGCCGTTCATGTCCTTCAGTCCAACGTGAACATCGGTCATGCTCATGCACGGTAATCTAGCCACATTCCTCAGACTGCCAGGGCACTGCGAACAATGCCAAATGGCAGCTGTCTGAGTGCGGCAGAACACTTTATGAGTATGGGTAAGGGAATAGTGGAAGCGAAGACTACTCCACTCTCACCCTAAGTATCACCATTCATCCTTCACACTGGAAGCCTCACCCACACCTCACTGGTGACATAGATCTAAATGGGAACCTGACACTAACCCTGCGCCTTAAGCTAACTCCATGCTAAGACATAATTTGATGTGATCCCTAACCCGAAGCTTTACGCTTATCCCTGACCTCAACATCGATTCGTCTTCACTGTTACCTGAAACGCACATCGCATCATCCCTCATAATGAACTACCTAAGCTCTAAAAAACACAGAAGTTCACACTGAATGTCACCTCTTACAAAACACGAAGAGAAGATGTAACCATACTCGAGCACACCTCATCACTGTAACCTGACCCACAGGCAATGCGTTTAGTTTCCTATGGCCCAGAGAATTTTACCTTTATCGTTTTGTCTCACTGCAAATATCCTGCAAACGTTACCTTGGAGAGCAGCTTCCCCATTAAAATTGGGTCCCCTCAGTCTAACTCCATCCTTCATCCGGACACTTAAAATTTCTCAGACTATAACAATCTCCCACACATCACTTAATCCTAAAGAACTAATAAACACACACACAACACAGACAACCACACAGAACACACCCATACACGACACCACCACACGTGCGACACAACACACAGAATATAACAACACAGAAACACCACGCAATACACACGACACAAAGGAAACACATTCAATACACCACACACAACGCACACACACCAAACATATAAGGAAACAGCACACACATTGAACACACAACATGCGCAAACACGGACAGCCCACAAACACACAGGAGACACAGTAAAACATTAGAACACACGGAAACACAACACAAGGAACAGCACACACAACCTACAGAAAACAACCCTAACACACAACATACACAACACACATCTCACCCAGAGTACAACCACTCGAAACCACCCCCTGACCCACAATAACACCCACAGCACTCAGACGAAACGACACAAAACTCCATAAAGCTCACTCAAGATAACCACACCGAATATACACACAGCACCACCCAACAAGCGTGACACTACAGCACGCACACTGCACACACTACGCAGAAAAAACACAACACCACGCACAGCAAAGAACACAGAATGCACACTAAGCCACACAGAAACACCACATAACACAACAGCAAATACACACCTCTAACCCAGCGAATATACACACATCACCACCGTGACCGCAAAATACACCACTCAACACACACACACACCACACACACAGTGCACAACCCGAAGAATCACAGAACAATCACAGCCACACTCGACACACACAACGCATCACACACAACCACACACAAAATATCTCACACACACAAATTCACACATCCACACACCCACAACCACGTAGAAAAACAATCACACATGCAGCCGCACACAACCCACATCAAAACACATACCTTCCCCCACACAACACACAAACACACAACACTAGAACACAGAACATATGCAATGCACATTTCACACACTATACACAGCAAAAAAACACAGATACACAACACACGCCTCTCACACCACCAAAGACAGCCAGCACAGTGTGAAACACATATCCCACACATAGAACAAACACAAATACAGTACGCAACAGCCACGATACACACAAACAACACAAACCACACACAAAAGTCACAGTCGACACAACGCACACACCATGCACACCGTGCAGAACACATTACATATCCCAACACAAAACACAAAGGACAGGCACGTCACACACTGCACATGACACAATAAGGCACACAAACGCAAATCGCACAGCACCCCACCACTAACACGAGGAACACACTCGAAAGAACCTACAGAATGCAGAGCAGGGTGCTCAGCACAAGTAACTGCAGTTAACACACAGAACACGTATGCTACTTACAACTGGAAACAACACACAAAGGGCAAGCACAGCACACAAAACACAAACAGCGCAACACACATTGGATACAGTCGAAGGAATGTAAACCCAGCACACCAACAAACAAAGTCACAGCACAGAATCACAGCACACAACACTGCAGACACAAAACAGGCAACACTCACAAGACACAAGGATCCACTCAAAACACACCACACTCAAGATATCTAACCACACACAACAACCCCCCACCACAACATGCCACATAGAAATGGCACAACATTCACCACAAACAGCCAAGGACCCAAATGACACTCAGAACACACAACACAGACAACGCACAATGCACACAAAGGTAGACACACCACCCAGACACACCAGTACACCAAACAGACAACAAAAGAACAGAACGTAACGCAGCAATCAATCACACAAGAAACAAAACAGAACAGTACCGCGTAGAATGAACACACCGCACACACAACACAAAACCAAAAATCACAACACAGAACCACACAAGCAAGAAACACAAGACAGCAACTTCACATACAAAAAAAATGAACTGCTAAGGACCCATACATAACACACCACACCAAAAGACTGACCCCAAGCACACAGCGTCCACATGACAACACACAGAGCACACTCACAACATACAGACCATGCATAAATGAGCACACACCTTAAGACCGAGCTTCCACACACATCACAAAACACACAATACACCACAATGCACAACACAGTCTAAACGAAGCAGTCACAGACAGAACACCGCACGCAACACACACAACCACGCAAGATACACACACAACATTCACAACATAAAGTGAAACGCGTGCTATATAAACTACACACATTGTCCACACAGCGAAATCACAATGCACAGGTATTACATGGTACAGACACAGCACACAACACTCCCTCAATACACAGCACACCGTACACAAGCACACAAACAACACAACAAATACAAAAGTGAAACAATCAACAGGCAAAATACCCAAGCTGAATGCACTAAATCATGATCCCAACCCTGTCAATGACCTTGAAACTACATTGAATAATATCCATAACCGTTGCCTGTACACTGTCATTATTAACCTAACACACTCTCCCAAAGCCCGAAAGTGGCTTCTGCCTCCCAAGCCATGGTGGCCATGCCAAATACTTATAACTTCTGCAAGCAAACCCAAATACCGTTCAGCACCCCAAGTGTGAGCTTCACACAAGATTTCCCACCAATAACTGAGCCAATATAGAATATTAACCAAGGACCCAACACAAGCCTCTGTGCTATCCCCCTGACTGAAATCCTGGTCCCTGCTGAGATCTGGGTGGACTAGAGGCCTGTGAGGCTGCATGGATGCAGGAGACGTTCGTGGACCTTGTGCTGGGTTTTCTCCCGTTTGAACATGCCATGGTGGAGCTCTTCATATACATATACACATATATATGTACAAAGACATATAAATATACACACCCATATATAAACGCATATATTCCTGAACAAATAATTTTCGCTCCCTCAGACGATAGAGCTCTCCAGGGTGGGGCAGTTCACGCACTCTAGTGGAGGACTTTGCAACTGCAGCAGTGTTGCCTGCAGGTACCATGACATCACAGTGAGTGACGACCGTGTCCTAGAGACAAGATGAGCTTGGTGAGGTGAGCAGTTTCCCACTTGAGGGCTCGGTGTCTCTGCTGGGGGAGTGATTTTGCTGAGGTGGGAGCTAACCACTTCACGCAGCATGAAGGAAAATGTAAGCCAGATACAAGGTAACATGTGCTTTAATCTGGGATGTGGTAATGACCCTCGTGGCTGGTGGAGAAAGCCGTTCATGTCCTTCAGTCCAACGTGAACATCGGTCATGCTCATGCACGGTAATCTAGCCACATTCCTCAGACTGCCAGGGCACTGCGAACAATGCCAAATGGCAGCTGTCTGAGTGCGGCAGAACACTTTATGAGTATGGGTAAGGGAATAGTGGAAGCGAAGACTACTCCACTCTCACCCTAAGTATCACCATTCATCCTTCACACTGGAAGCCTCACCCACACCTCACTGGTGACATAGATCTAAATGGGAACCTGACACTAACCCTGCGCCTTAAGCTAACTCCATGCTAAGACATAATTTGATGTGATCCCTAACCCGAAGCTTTACGCTTATCCCTGACCTCAACATCGATTCGTCTTCACTGTTACCTGAAACGCACATCGCATCATCCCTCATAATGAACTACCTAAGCTCTAAAAAACACAGAAGTTCACACTGAATGTCACCTCTTACAAAACACGAAGAGAAGATGTAACCATACTCGAGCACACCTCATCACTGTAACCTGACCCACAGGCAATGCGTTTAGTTTCCTATGGCCCAGAGAATTTTACCTTTATCGTTTTGTCTCACTGCAAATATCCTGCAAACGTTACCTTGGAGAGCAGCTTCCCCATTAAAATTGGGTCCCCTCAGTCTAACTCCATCCTTCATCCGGACACTTAAAATTTCTCAGACTATAACAATCTCCCACACATCACTTAATCCTAAAGAACTAATAAACACACACACAACACAGACAACCACACAGAACACACCCATACACGACACCACCACACGTGCGACACAACACACAGAATATAACAACACAGAAACACCACGCAATACACACGACACAAAGGAAACACATTCAATACACCACACACAACGCACACACACCAAACATATAAGGAAACAGCACACACATTGAACACACAACATGCGCAAACACGGACAGCCCACAAACACACAGGAGACACAGTAAAACATTAGAACACACGGAAACACAACACAAGGAACAGCACACACAACCTACAGAAAACAACCCTAACACACAACATACACAACACACATCTCACCCAGAGTACAACCACTCGAAACCACCCCCTGACCCACAATAACACCCACAGCACTCAGACGAAACGACACAAAACTCCATAAAGCTCACTCAAGATAACCACACCGAATATACACACAGCACCACCCAAAAAGCGTGACACTACAGCACGCACACTGCACACACTACGCAGAAAAAACACAACACCACGCACAGCAAAGAACACAGAATGCACACTAAGCCACACAGAAACACCACATAACACAACAGCAAATACACACCTCTAACCCAGCGAATATACACACATCACCACCGTGACCGCAAAATACACCACTCAACACACACACACACACCACACACACAGTGCACAACCCGAAGAATCACAGAACAATCACAGCCACACTCGACACACACAACGCATCACACACAACCACACACAAAATATCTCACACACACAAATTCACACATCCACACACCCACAACCACGTAGAAAAACAATCACACATGCAGCCGCACACAACCCACATCAAAACACATACCTTCCCCCACACAACACACAAACACACAACACTAGAACACAGAACATATGCAATGCACATTTCACACACTATACACAGCAAAAAAACACAGATACACAACACACGCCTCTCACACCACCAAAGACAGCCAGCACAGTGTGAAACACATATCCCACACATAGAACAAACACAAATACAGTACGCAACAGCCACGATGCACACAAACAACACAAACCACACACAAAAGTCACAGTCGACACAACGCACACACCATGCACACCGTGCAGAACACATTACATATCCCAACACAAAACACAAAGGACAGGCACGTCACACACTGCACATGACACAATAAGGCACACAAACGCAAATCGCACAGCACCCCACCACTAACACGAGGAACACACTCGAAAGAACCTACAGAATGCAGAGCAGGGTGCTCAGCACAAGTAACTGCAGTTAACACACAGAACACGTATGCTACTTACAACTGGAAACAACACACAAAGGGCAAGCACAGCACACAAAACACAAACAGCGCAACACACATTGGATACAGTCGAAGGAATGTAAACCCAGCACACCAACAAACAAAGTCACAGCACAGAATCACAGCACACAACACTGCAGACACAAAACAGGCAACACTCACAAGACACAAGGATCCACTCAAAACACACCACACTCAAGATATCTAACCACACACAACAACCCCCCACCACAACATGCCACATAGAAATGGCACAACATTCACCACAAACAGCCAAGGACCCAAATGACACTCAGAACACACAACACAGACAACGCACAATGCACACAAAGGTAGACACACCACCCAGACACACCAGTACACCAAACAGACAACAAAAGAACAGAACGTAACGCAGCAATCAATCACACAAGAAACAAAACAGAACAGTACCGCGTAGAATGAACACACCGCACACACAACACAAAACCAAAAATCACAACACAGAACCACACAAGCAAGAAACACAAGACAGCAACTTCACATACAAAAAAAATGAACTGCTAAGGACCCATACATAACACACCACACCAAAAGACTGACCCCAAGCACACAGCGTCCACATGACAACACACAGAGCACACTCACAACATACAGACCATGCATAAATGAGCACACACCTTAAGACCGAGCTTCCACACACATCACAAAACACACAATACACCACAATGCACAACACAGTCTAAACGAAGCAGTCACAGACAGAACACCGCACGCAACACACACAACCACGCAAGATACACACACAACATTCACAACATAAAGTGAAACGCGTGCTATATAAACTACACACATTGTCCACACAGCGAAATCACAATGCACAGGTATTACATGGTACAGACACAGCACACAACACTCCCTCAATACACAGCACACCGTACACAAGCACACAAACAACACAACAAATACAAAAGTGAAACAATCAACAGGCAAAATACCCAAGCTGAATGCACTAAATCATGATCCCAACCCTGTCAATGACCTTGAAACTACATTGAATAATATCCATAACCGTTGCCTGTACACTGTCATTATTAACCTAACACACTCTCCCAAAGCCCGAAAGTGGCTTCTGCCTCCCAAGCCATGGTGGCCATGCCAAATACTTATAACTTCTGCAAGCAAACCCAAATACCGTTCAGCACCCCAAGTGTGAGCTTCACACAAGATTTCCCACCAATAACTGAGCCAATATAGAATATTAACCAAGGACCCAACACAAGCCTCTGTGCTATCCCCCTGACTGAAATCCTGGTCCCTGCTGAGATCTGGGTGGACTAGAGGCCTGTGAGGCTGCATGGATGCAGGAGACGTTCGTGGACCTTGTGCTGGGTTTTCTCCCGTTTGAACATGCCATGGTGGAGCTCTTCATATACATATACACATATATATGTACAAAGACATATAAATATACACACCCATATATAAACGCATATATTCCTGAACAAATAATTTTCGCTCCCTCAGACGATAGAGCTCTCCAGGGTGGGGCAGTTCACGCACTCTAGTGGAGGACTTTGCAACTGCAGCAGTGTTGCCTGCAGGTACCATGACATCACAGTGAGTGACGACCGTGTCCTAGAGACAAGATGAGCTTGGTGAGGTGAGCAGTTTCCCACTTGAGGGCTCGGTGTCTCTGCTGGGGGAGTGATTTTGCTGAGGTGGGAGCTAACCACTTCACGCAGCATGAAGGAAAATGTAAGCCAGATACAAGGTAACATGTGCTTTAATCTGGGATGTGGTAATGACCCTCGTGGCTGGTGGAGAAAGCCGTTCATGTCCTTCAGTCCAACGTGAACATCGGTCATGCTCATGCACGGTAATCTAGCCACATTCCTCAGACTGCCAGGGCACTGCGAACAATGCCAAATGGCAGCTGTCTGAGTGCGGCAGAACACTTTATGAGTATGGGTAAGGGAATAGTGGAAGCGAAGACTACTCCACTCTCACCCTAAGTATCACCATTCATCCTTCACACTGGAAGCCTCACCCACACCTCACTGGTGACATAGATCTAAATGGGAACCTGACACTAACCCTGCGCCTTAAGCTAACTCCATGCTAAGACATAATTTGATGTGATCCCTAACCCGAAGCTTTACGCTTATCCCTGACCTCAACATCGATTCGTCTTCACTGTTACCTGAAACGCACATCGCATCATCCCTCATAATGAACTACCTAAGCTCTAAAAAACACAGAAGTTCACACTGAATGTCACCTCTTACAAAACACGAAGAGAAGATGTAACCATACTCGAGCACACCTCATCACTGTAACCTGACCCACAGGCAATGCGTTTAGTTTCCTATGGCCCAGAGAATTTTACCTTTATCGTTTTGTCTCACTGCAAATATCCTGCAAACGTTACCTTGGAGAGCAGCTTCCCCATTAAAATTGGGTCCCCTCAGTCTAACTCCATCCTTCATCCGGACACTTAAAATTTCTCAGACTATAACAATCTCCCACACATCACTTAATCCTAAAGAACTAATAAACACACACACACACAACACAGACAACCACACAGAACACACCCATACACGACACCACCACACGTGCGACACAACACACAGAATATAACAACACAGAAACACCACGCAATACACACGACACAAAGGAAACACATTCAATACACCACACACAACGCACACACACCAAACATATAAGGAAACAGCACACACATTGAACACACAACATGCGCAAACACGGACAGCCCACAAACACACAGGAGACACAGTAAAACATTAGAACACACGGAAACACAACACAAGGAACAGCACACACAACCTACAGAAAACAACCCTAACACACAACATACACAACACACATCTCACCCAGAGTACAACCACTCGAAACCACCCCCTGACCCACAATAACACCCACAGCACTCAGACGAAACGACACAAAACTCCATAAAGCTCACTCAAGATAACCACACCGAATATACACACAGCACCACCCAAAAAGCGTGACACTACAGCACGCACACTGCACACACTACGCAGAAAAAACACAACACCACGCACAGCAAAGAACACAGAATGCACACTAAGCCACACAGAAACACCACATAACACAACAGCAAATACACACCTCTAACCCAGCGAATATACACACATCACCACCGTGACCACAAAATACACCACTCAACACACACACACACACCACACACACAGTGCACAACCCGAAGAATCACAGAACAATCACAGCCACACTCGACACACACAACGCATCACACACAACCACACACAAAATATCTCACACACACAAATTCACACATCCACACACCCACAACCACGTAGAAAAACAATCACACATGCAGCCGCACACAACCCACATCAAAACACATACCTTCCCCCACACAACACACAAACACACAACACTAGAACACAGAACATATGCAATGCACATTTCACACACTATACACAGCAAAAAAACACAGATACACAACACACGCCTCTCACACCACCAAAGACAGCCAGCACAGTGTGAAACACATATCCCACACATAGAACAAACACAAATACAGTACGCAACAGCCACGATACACACAAACAACACAAACCACACACAAAAGTCACAGTCGACACAACGCACACACCATGCACACCGTGCAGAACACATTACATATCCCAACACAAAACACAAAGGACAGGCACGTCACACACTGCACATGACACAATAAGGCACACAAACGCAAATCGCACAGCACCCCACCACTAACACGAGGAACACACTCGAAAGAACCTACAGAATGCAGAGCAGGGTGCTCAGCACAAGTAACTGCAGTTAACACACAGAACACGTATGCTACTTACAACTGGAAACAACACACAAAGGGCAAGCACAGCACACAAAACACAAACAGCGCAACACACATTGGATACAGTCGAAGGAATGTAAACCCAGCACACCAACAAACAAAGTCACAGCACAGAATCACAGCACACAACACTGCAGACACAAAACAGGCAACACTCACAAGACACAAGGATCCACTCAAAACACACCACACTCAAGATATCTAACCACACACAACAACCCCCCACCACAACATGCCACATAGAAATGGCACAACATTCACCACAAACAGCCAAGGACCCAAATGACACTCAGAACACACAACACAGACAACGCACAATGCACACAAAGGTAGACACACCACCCAGACACACCAGTACACCAAACAGACAACAAAAGAACAGAACGTAACGCAGCAATCAATCACACAAGAAACAAAACAGAACAGTACCGCGTAGAATGAACACACCGCACACACAACACAAAACCAAAAATCACAACACAGAACCACACAAGCAAGAAACACAAGACAGCAACGTCACATACAAAAAAAATGAACTGCTAAGGACCCATACATAACACACCACACCAAAAGACTGACCCCAAGCACACAGCGTCCACATGACAACACACAGAGCACACTCACAACATACAGACCATGCATAAATGAGCACACACCTTAAGACCGAGCTTCCACACACATCACAAAACACACAATACACCACAATGCACAACACAGTCTAAACGAAGCAGTCACAGACAGAACACCGCACGCAACACACACAACCACGCAAGATACACACACAACATTCACAACATAAAGTGAAACGCGTGCTATATAAACTACACACATTGTCCACACAGCGAAATCACAATGCACAGGTATTACATGGTACAGACACAGCACACAACACTCCCTCAATACACAGCACACCGTACACAAGCACACAAACAACACAACAAATACAAAAGTGAAACAATCAACAGGCAAAATACCCAAGCTGAATGCACTAAATCATGATCCCAACCCTGTCAATGACCTTGAAACTACATTGAATAATATCCATAACCGTTGCCTGTACACTGTCATTATTAACCTAACACACTCTCCCAAAGCCCGAAAGTGGCTTCTGCCTCCCAAGCCATGGTGGCCATGCCAAATACTTATAACTTCTGCAAGCAAACCCAAATACCGTTCAGCACCCCAAGTGTGAGCTTCACACAAGATTTCCCACCAATAACTGAGCCAATATAGAATATTAACCAAGGACCCAACACAAGCCTCTGTGCTATCCCCCTGACTGAAATCCTGGTCCCTGCTGAGATCTGGGGTGGACTAGAGGCCTGTGAGGCTGCATGGATGCAGGAGACGTTCGTGGACCTTGTGCTGGGTTTTCTCCCGTTTGAACATGCCATGGTGGAGCTCTTCATATACATATACACGTATATATGTACAAAGACATATAAATATACACACCCATATATAAACGCATATATTCCTGAACAAATAATTTTCGCTCCCTCAGACGATAGAGCTCTCCAGGGTGGGGCAGTTCACGCACTCTAGTGGAGGACTTTGCAACTGCAGCAGTGTTGCCTGCAGGTACCATGACATCACAGTGAGTGACGACCGTGTCCTAGAGACAAGATGAGCTTGGTGAGGTGAGCAGTTTCCCACTTGAGGGCTCGGTGTCTCTGCTGGGGGAGTGATTTGGCTGAGGTGGGAGCCAATCACCTCACGGAGCATGAAGGATAATGTAAGCCAGATACAAGGTAACATGTGTTTTAATCTGGGATGTGGTAATGACCCTCGTGGCTGGTGGAGAAAGCCGTTCATGTCCTTCAGTCCAACGTGAATATCGGTCATGCTCATGCACGGTAATCTAGCCACATTCCTCAGACTGCCAGGGCACTGCGAACAATGCCAAATGGCAGCTGTCTGAGTGCGGCAGAACACTTTTGAGTATGGGTAAGGGAATAGTGGAACCGAAGACAACTCCACTCTCACCCTAAGTATCACCATTCATCCTTCACACTGGAAGCCTCACCCACACCTCCCTGGTGACATACATCTAAATGGGAACCTGACACTAACCCTGCGCCTTAAGCTAACTCCATGCTAGGACGTAATTTGATGTGATCCCTAACCCGAAGCTTTACGCTTATCCCTGACCTCAACATCGTTTCGTCTTCACACTGTTACCTGTAATGCACATCGCCTCATCCCTCATAATGAACTACCTAAGCTCTAAACATAACCGAAGTTCACACTGAGTGTCACCTCTTAAAAAACACGAATAGAAGATGTAACCATACTCGAGCACACCTCTTCACTGTAACCTGACCCACAGGCAATGCGTTTAGTTTCCTACGGCCCAGAGAATTTCACTTAATCGTTTTGTCTCACTGCAAATATCCTGCAAACGTTACCTTGGAGAGCAGCTTCCCCATTAAAGTTGGGTCCCTTCATTCTAACTCCATCCTTCATCCGGACACTTAATTTTCTCAGACTCCAACAATCTCCCACAGATCACTTAATCCTAAAGAACAAATAAACACACACACACACAACACAGGCAACCACACAGAACACACCCATGACACGACAACACCACACGTGCGACACAACACACACAATATAACAACACAGAAACAGCACGCAATACACACGACACAAAGGGAACACATTCAATACACCACACACAACACACACACACCAAACATATAAGGAAACAACACACACATTGAACGCACAACATGCGCAAACACGCACAGCCCACAAACACACAGGAGACACAGTAAATCATTAGAACACACGGAAACACAACACAAGGAACAGCACACACAACCTACAGAAAACAACCCTAACACACAACATACACAACACACATCTCACCCAGAGTACAACCACTCGAAACCACCCCATGACCCACAATAACACCCACAGGAACAGACGAAACGACACAAAACTCCATAAAGCTCACTCAAGGTAACCACACCGAATATACACACAGCACCACCCAACAAGCATGACACTACAGGACGCACACTGCACACACTACACAGAAAAAACACAACACCACGCAGAGCAAAGAACACAGAAAACACACTAAGCCACACAGAAACACCACATAACACAACAGCAAGTACACACCTCTAACCCAGCGAATATACACACATCACCACCATGACTGCAAAACACACCACTCAACACACACACACACACACACCACACACAGTGCACAACCCGAAGAATCACAGACCAATCACAGAAACACTCGACACACACAACGCATCACACACAACCACACACACACAAATTCACACATCCATACCCTCACACATCCACACACCCACAACCACGTAGAAAAACAATCACACATGCAGACACACACAAAACCCACATCAAAACACATACCTTCCCCCACACAACACACAAACACACAACACTAGAACGCAGAACACATGCAATGCACATTTCACACACTATACACAGCAAAAAAACACAGATATACAACACACGCCTCTCACACCACCAAAGACAGCCAGCACAGTGTGAAACACATATCCCACACATAGAACAAACACAAATACAGTACGCAACAGCCACGATACACACAAACCACACAAACCACACACAAAAGTCACAGTCGACACAACGCACACACCGTACACACCGCGCGGAACACATTACATAGCCCAGCACGAAACACAAAGGACAGGCACATCACACACTGCACATGACACAGGAAGGCACACAAACGCAAATCACACAGCACCCCACCACTAACACGAGGAACACACTCGAAAGAACCTACAGAATGCAGAGCAGCGTGCCCTGCACAAGTAACTGCAGTCAACACACAGAACACGTATACTACTTACAACTGGAAACAACACACAAAGGGCAAGCACAGCACACAAAACACACACAGCGCAACACACATTAGATACAGTCGAAGGAGAGTAAACCCAGCACACCAACAAACAAAGTCGCAGCACAGAATCACAGCACACAACACTGCAGACACAAAACAGGCAACACTCACAAGACACAAGGATCCACTCAAAACACACCACACACAAGACATCTAACCACACACAACACAGCCCCCACACAACACGCCACACAGAAACGGCACAACATGCACCACAAACAGCCAAGAACCCAAATGACACTCATAACACACAACACAGACAACGCACAATGTGCACAATGGCAGACACACCACCCAGACACACCAGTACAATAAACAGACAACAAAGGAACAGAAAGTAATGCAGCAATCAGTCACACAAGAAACAAAACAGAGCAGTACCGCGTAGAATGAACACACCGCACACGCATCACAAAACCAAAAATCACGACACAGAACCGCACAAACAAGAAACACAAGACACCAACTTCACATACAAAAAAAATTAACTGCTAAGGACCCATAACACACCACACCGAAAGACTGACCCCAAGCACACAGCGTCCACATGACAACACACAGAGCACACTCACAACATACAGACCATGCATAAATGAGCACACACCTTAAGACCGAGCTTCCACACACATCACAAAACACACAATACACCACAATGCACAACACAGTCTAAACGAAGCAGTCACAGACAGAACACCGCACGCAACACACACAACCACGCAAGATACACACACAACATTCACAACATAAAGTGAAACGCGTGCTATATAAACTACACACATTGTCCACACAGCGAAATCACAATGCACAGGTATTACATGGTACAGACACAGCACACAACACTCCCTCAATACACAGCACACCGTACACAAGCACACAAACAACACAACAAATACAAAAGTGAAACAATCAACAGGCAAAATACCCAAGCTGAATGCACTAAATCATGATCCCAACCCTGTCAATGACCTTGAAACTACATTGAATAATATCCATAACCGTTGCCTGTACACTGTCATTATTAACCTAACACACTCTCCCAAAGCCCGAAAGTGGCTTCTGCCTCCCAAGCCATGGTGGCCATGCCAAATACTTATAACTTCTGCAAGCAAACCCAAATACCGTTCAGCACCCCAAGTGTGAGCTTCACACAAGATTTCCCACCAATAACTGAGCCAATATAGAATATTAACCAAGGACCCAACACAAGCCTCTGTGCTATCCCCCTGACTGAAATCCTGGTCGCTGCTGAGATCTGGGTGGACTACAGGCCTGTGAGGCTGCATGGATGCAGGAGACGTTCGTGGACCTTGTGCTGGGTTTTCTCCCGTTTGAACATGCCATGGTGGAGCTCTTCATATACATATACACGTATATATGTACAAAGACATATAAATATACACACCCATATATAAACGCATATATTCCTGAACAAATAATTTTCGCTCCCTCAGACGATAGAGCTCTCCAGGGTGGGGCAGTTCACGCACTCTAGTGGAGGACTTTGCAACTGCAGCAGTGTTGCCTGCAGGTACCATGACATCACAGTGAGTGACGACCGTGTCCTAGAGACAAGATGAGCTTGGTGAGGTGAGCAGTTTCCCACTTGAGGGCTCGGTGTCTCTGCTGAGGGAGTGATTTTGCTGAGGTGGGAGCTAACCACTTCACGCAGCATGAAGGAAAATGTAAGCCAGATACAAGGTAACATGTGCTTTAATCTGGGATGTGGTAATGACCCTCGTGGCTGGTGGAGAAAGCCGTTCATGTCCTTCAGTCCAACGTGAACATCGGTCATGCTCATGCACGGTAATCTAGCCACATTCCTCAGACTGCCAGGGCACTGCGAACAATGCCAAATGGCAGCTGTCTGAGTGCGGCAGAACACTTTATGAGTATGGGTAAGGGAATAGTGGAAGCGAAGACTACTCCACTCTCACCCTAAGTATCACCATTCATCCTTCACACTGGAAGCCTCACCCACACCTCACTGGTGACATAGATCTAAATGGGAACCTGACACTAACCCTGCGCCTTAAGCTAACTCCATGCTAAGACATAATTTGATGTGATCCCTAACCCGAAGCTTTACGCTTATCCCTGACCTCAACATCGATTCGTCTTCACTGTTACCTGAAACGCACATCGCATCATCCCTCATAATGAACTACCTAAGCTCTAAAAAACACAGAAGTTCACACTGAATGTCACCTCTTACAAAACACGAAGAGAAGATGTAACCATACTCGAGCACACCTCATCACTGTAACCTGACCCACAGGCAATGCGTTTAGTTTCCTATGGCCCAGAGAATTTTACCTTTATCGTTTTGTCTCACTGCAAATATCCTGCAAACGTTACCTTGGAGAGCAGCTTCCCCATTAAAATTGGGTCCCCTCAGTCTAACTCCATCCTTCATCCGGACACTTAAAATTTCTCAGACTATAACAATCTCCCACACATCACTTAATCCTAAAGAACTAATAAACACACACACACACAACACAGACAACCACACAGAACACACCCATACACGACACCACCACACGTGCGACACAACACACAGAATATAACAACACAGAAACACCACGCAATACACACGACACAAAGGAAACACATTCAATACACCACACACAACGCACACACACCAAACATATAAGGAAACAGCACACACATTGAACACACAACATGCGCAAACACGGACAGCCCACAAACACACAGGAGACACAGTAAAACATTAGAACACACGGAAACACAACACAAGGAACAGCACACACAACCTACAGAAAACAACCCTAACACACAACATACACAACACACATCTCACCCAGAGTACAACCACTCGAAACCACCCCCTGACCCACAATAACACCCACAGCACTCAGACGAAACGACACAAAACTCCATAAAGCTCACTCAAGATAACCACACCGAATATACACACAGCACCACCCAACAAGCGTGACACTACAGCACGCACACTGCACACACTACGCAGAAAAAACACAACACCACGCACAGCAAAGAACACAGAATGCACACTAAGCCACACAGAAACACCACATAACACAACAGCAAATACACACCTCTAACCCAGCGAATATACACACATCACCACCGTGACCGCAAAATACACCACTCAACACACACACACACACCACACACACAGTGCACAACCCGAAGAATCACAGAACAATCACAGCCACACTCGACACACACAACGCATCACACACAACCACACACAAAATATCTCACACACACAAATTCACACATCCACACACCCACAACCACGTAGAAAAACAATCACACATGCAGCCGCACACAACCCACATCAAAACACATACCTTCCCCCACACAACACACAAACACACAACACTAGAACACAGAACATATGCAATGCACATTTCACACACTATACACAGCAAAAAAACACAGATACACAACACACGCCTCTCACACCACCAAAGACAGCCAGCACAGTGTGAAACACATATCCCACACATAGAACAAACACAAATACAGTACGCAACAGCCACGATACACACAAACAACACAAACCACACACAAAAGTCACAGTCGACACAACGCACACACCATGCACACCGTGCAGAACACATTACATATCCCAACACAAAACACAAAGGACAGGCACGTCACACACTGCACATGACACAATAAGGCACACAAACGCAAATCGCACAGCACCCCACCACTAACACGAGGAACACACTCGAAAGAACCTACAGAATGCAGAGCAGGGTGCTCAGCACAAGTAACTGCAGTTAACACACAGAACACGTATGCTACTTACAACTGGAAACAACACACAAAGGGCAAGCACAGCACACAAAACACAAACAGCGCAACACACATTGGATACAGTCGAAGGAATGTAAACCCAGCACACCAACAAAGTCACAGCACAGAATCACAGCACACAACACTGCAGACACAAAACAGGCAACACTCACAAGACACAAGGATCCACTCAAAACACACCACACTCAAGATATCTAACCACACACAACAACCCCCCACCACAACATGCCACATAGAAATGGCACAACATTCACCACAAACAGCCAAGGACCCAAATGACACTCAGAACACACAACACAGACAACGCACAATGCACACAAAGGTAGACACACCACCCAGACACACCAGTACACCAAACAGACAACAAAAGAACAGAACGTAACGCAGCAATCAATCACACAAGAAACAAAACAGAACAGTACCGCGTAGAATGAACACACCGCACACACAACACAAAACCAAAAATCACAACACAGAACCACACAAGCAAGAAACACAAGACAGCAACTTCACATACAAAAAAAATGAACTGCTAAGGACCCATACATAACACACCACACCAAAAGACTGACCCCAAGCACACAGCGTCCACATGACAACACACAGAGCACACTCACAACATACAGACCATGCATAAATGAGAACACACCTTAAGACCGAGCTTCCACACACATCACAAAACACACAATACACCACAATGCACAACACAGTCTAAACGAAGCAGTCACAGACAGAACACCGCACGCAACACACACAACCACGCAAGATACACACACAACATTCACAACATAAAGTGAAACGCGTGCTATATAAACTACACACATTGTCCACACAGCGAAATCACAATGCACAGGTATTACATGGTACAGACACAGCACACAACACTCCCTCAATACACAGCACACCGTACACAAGCACACAAACAACACAACAAATACAAAAGTGAAACAATCAACAGGCAAAATACCCAAGCTGAATGCACTAAATCATGATCCCAACCCTGTCAATGACCTTGAAACTACATTGAATAATATCCATAACCGTTGCCTGTACACTGTCATTATTAACCTAACACACTCTCCCAAAGCCCGAAAGTGGCTTCTGCCTCCCAAGCCATGGTGGCCATGCCAAATACTTATAACTTCTGCAAGCAAACCCAAATACCGTTCAGCACCCCAAGTGTGAGCTTCACACAAGATTTCCCACCAATAACTGAGCCAATATAGAATATTAACCAAGGACCCAACACAAGCCTCTGTGCTATCCCCCTGACTGAAATCCTGGTCCCTGCTGAGATCTGGGTGGACTACAGGCCTGTGAGGCTGCATGGATGCAGGAGACGTTCGTGGACCTTGTGCTGGGTTTTCTCCCGTTTGAACATGCCATGGTGGAGCTCTTCATATACATATACACATATATATGTACAAAGACATATAAATATACACACCCATATATAAACGCATATATTCCTGAACAAATAATTTTCGCTCCCTCAGACGATAGAGCTCTCCAGGGTGGGGCAGTTCACGCACTCTAGTGGAGGACTTTGCAACTGCAGCAGTGTTGCCTGCAGGTACCATGACATCACAGTGAGTGACGACCGTGTCCTAGAGACAAGATGAGCTTGGTGAGGTGAGCAGTTTCCCACTTGAGGGCTCGGTGTCTCTGCTGGGGGAGTGATTTTGCTGAGGTGGGAGCTAACCACTTCACGCAGCATGAAGGAAAATGTAAGCCAGATACAAGGTAACATGTGCTTTAATCTGGGATGTGGTAATGACCCTCGTGGCTGGTGGAGAAAGCCGTTCATGTCCTTCAGTCCAACGTGAACATCGGTCATGCTCATGCACGGTAATCTAGCCACATTCCTCAGACTGCCAGGGCACTGCGAACAATGCCAAATGGCAGCTGTCTGAGTGCGGCAGAACACTTTATGAGTATGGGTAAGGGAATAGTGGAAGCGAAGACTACTCCACTCTCACCCTAAGTATCACCATTCATCCTTCACACTGGAAGCCTCACCCACACCTCACTGGTGACATAGATCTAAATGGGAACCTGACACTAACCCTGCGCCTTAAGCTAACTCCATGCTAAGACATAATTTGATGTGATCCCTAACCCGAAGCTTTACGCTTATCCCTGACCTCAACATCGATTCGTCTTCACTGTTACCTGAAACGCACATCGCATCATCCCTCATAATGAACTACCTAAGCTCTAAAAAACACAGAAGTTCACACTGAATGTCACCTCTTACAAAACACGAAGAGAAGATGTAACCATACTCGAGCACACCTCATCACTGTAACCTGACCCACAGGCAATGCGTTTAGTTTCCTATGGCCCAGAGAATTTTACCTTTATCGTTTTGTCTCACTGCAAATATCCTGCAAACGTTACCTTGGAGAGCAGCTTCCCCATTAAAATTGGGTCCCCTCAGTCTAACTCCATCCTTCATCCGGACACTTAAAATTTCTCAGACTATAACAATCTCCCACACATCACTTAATCCTAAAGAACTAATAAACACACACACACACAACACAGACAACCACACAGAACACACCCATACACGACACCACCACACGTGCGACACAACACACAGAATATAACAACACAGAAACACCACGCAATACACACGACACAAAGGAAACACATTCAATACACCACACACAACGCACACACACCAAACATATAAGGAAACAGCACACACATTGAACACACAACATGCGCAAACACGGACAGCCCACAAACACACAGGAGACACAGTAAAACATTAGAACACACGGAAACACAACACAAGGAACAGCACACACAACCTACAGAAAACAACCCTAACACACAACATACACAACACACATCTCACCCAGAGTACAACCACTCGAAACCACCCCCTGACCCACAATAACACCCACAGCACTCAGACGAAACGACACAAAACTCCATAAAGCTCACTCAAGATAACCACACCGAATATACACACAGCACCACCCAACAAGCGTGACACTACAGCACGCACACTGCACACACTACGCAGAAAAAACACAACACCACGCACAGCAAAGAACACAGAATGCACACTAAGCCACACAGAAACACCACATAACACAACAGCAAATACACACCTCTAACCCAGCGAATATACACACATCACCACCGTGACCGCAAAATACACCACTCAACACACACACACACACCACACACACAGTGCACAACCCGAAGAATCACAGAACAATCACAGCCACACTCGACACACACAACGCATCACACACAACCACACACAAAATATCTCACACACACAAATTCACACATCCACACACCCACAACCACGTAGAAAAACAATCACACATGCAGCCGCACACAACCCACATCAAAACACATACCTTCCCCCACACAACACACAAACACACAACACTAGAACACAGAACATATGCAATGCACATTTCACACACTATACACAGCAAAAAAACACAGATACACAACACACGCAACTCACACCACCAAAGACAGCCAGCACAGTGTGAAACACATATCCCACACATAGAACAAACACAAATACAGTACGCAACAGCCACGATACACACAAACCACACAAACCACACACAAAAGTCACAGTCGACACAACGCACACACCGTACACACCGCGCGGAACACATTACATAGCCCAGCACGAAACACAAAGGACAGGCACATCACACACTGCACATGACACAGGAAGGCACACAAACGCAAATCACACAGCACCCCACCACTAACACGAGGAACACACTCGAAAGAACCTACAGAATGCAGAGCAGCGTGCCCTGCACAAGTAACTGCAGTCAACACACAGAACACGTATACTACTTACAACTGGAAACAACACACAAAGGGCAAGCACAGCACACAAAACACACACAGCGCAACACACATTAGATACAGTCGAAGGAGAGTAAACCCAGCACACCAACAAACAAAGTCGCAGCACAGAATCACAGCACACAACACTGCAGACACAAAACAGGCAACACTCACAAGACACAAGGATCCACTCAAAACACACCACACACAAGACATCTAACCACACACAACACAGCCCCCACACAACACGCCACACAGAAACGGCACAACATGCACCACAAACAGCCAAGAACCCAAATGACACTCATAACACACAACACAGACAACGCACAATGTGCACAATGGCAGACACACCACCCAGACACACCAGTACAATAAACAGACAACAAAGGAACAGAAAGTAATGCAGCAATCAGTCACACAAGAAACAAAACAGAGCAGTACCGCGTAGAATGAACACACCGCACACGCATCACAAAACCAAAAATCACGACACAGAACCGCACAAACAAGAAACACAAGACACCAACTTCACATACAAAAAAAATTAACTGCTAAGGACCCATAACACACCACACCGAAAGACTGACCCCAAGCACACAGCGTCCACATGACAACACACAGAGCACACTCACAACATACAGACCATGCATAAATGAGCACACACCTTAAGACCGAGCTTCCACACACATCACAAAACACACAATACACCACAATGCACAACACAGTCTAAACGAAGCAGTCACAGACAGAACACCGCACGCAACACACACAACCACGCAAGATACACACACAACATTCACAACATAAAGTGAAACGCGTGCTATATAAACTACACACATTGTCCACACAGCGAAATCACAATGCACAGGTATTACATGGTACAGACACAGCACACAACACTCCCTCAATACACAGCACACCGTACACAAGCACACAAACAACACAACAAATACAAAAGTGAAACAATCAACAGGCAAAATACCCAAGCTGAATGCACTAAATCATGATCCCAACCCTGTCAATGACCTTGAAACTACATTGAATAATATCCATAACCGTTGCCTGTACACTGTCATTATTAACCTAACACACTCTCCCAAAGCCCGAAAGTGGCTTCTGCCTCCCAAGCCATGGTGGCCATGCCAAATACTTATAACTTCTGCAAGCAAACCCAAATACCGTTCAGCACCCCAAGTGTGAGCTTCACACAAGATTTCCCACCAATAACTGAGCCAATATAGAATATTAACCAAGGACCCAACACAAGCCTCTGTGCTATCCCCCTGACTGAAATCCTGGTCCCTGCTGAGATCTGGGGTGGACTAGAGGCCTGTGAGGCTGCATGGATGCAGGAGACGTTCGTGGACCTTGTGCTGGGTTTTCTCCCGTTTGAACATGCCATGGTGGAGCTCTTCATATACATATACACATATATATGTACAAAGACATATAAATATACACACCCATATATAAACGCATATATTCCTGAACAAATAATTTTCGCTCCCTCAGACGATAGAGCTCTCCAGGGTGGGGCAGTTCACGCACTCTAGTGGAGGACTTTGCAACTGCAGCAGTGTTGCCTGCAGGTACCATGACATCACAGTGAGTGACGACCGTGTCCTAGAGACAAGATGAGCTTGGTGAGGTGAGCAGTTTCCCACTTGAGGGCTCGGTGTCTCTGCTGGGGGAGTGATTTTGCTGAGGTGGGAGCTAACCACTTCACGCAGCATGAAGGAAAATGTAAGCCAGATACAAGGTAACATGTGCTTTAATCTGGGATGTGGTAATGACCCTCGTGGCTGGTGGAGAAAGCCGTTCATGTCCTTCAGTCCAACGTGAACATCGGTCATGCTCATGCACGGTAATCTAGCCACATTCCTCAGACTGCCAGGGCACTGCGAACAATGCCAAATGGCAGCTGTCTGAGTGCGGCAGAACACTTTATGAGTATGGGTAAGGGAATAGTGGAAGCGAAGACTACTCCACTCTCACCCTAAGTATCACCATTCATCCTTCACACTGGAAGCCTCACCCACACCTCACTGGTGACATAGATCTAAATGGGAACCTGACACTAACCCTGCGCCTTAAGCTAACTCCATGCTAAGACATAATTTGATGTGATCCCTAACCCGAAGCTTTACGCTTATCCCTGACCTCAACATCGATTCGTCTTCACTGTTACCTGAAACGCACATCGCATCATCCCTCATAATGAACTACCTAAGCTCTAAAAAACACAGAAGTTCACACTGAATGTCACCTCTTACAAAACACGAAGAGAAGATGTAACCATACTCGAGCACACCTCATCACTGTAACCTGACCCACAGGCAATGCGTTTAGTTTCCTATGGCCCAGAGAATTTTACCTTTATCGTTTTGTCTCACTGCAAATATCCTGCAAACGTTACCTTGGAGAGCAGCTTCCCCATTAAAATTGGTTCCCCTCAGTCTAACTCCATCCTTCATCCGGACACTTAAAATTTCTCAGACTATAACAATCTCCCACACATCACTTAATCCTAAAGAACTAATAAACACACACACACACAACACAGACAACCACACAGAACACACCCATACACGACACCACCACACGTGCGACACAACACACAGAATATAACAACACAGAAACACCACGCAATACACACGACACAAAGGAAACACATTCAATACACCACACACAACGCACACACACCAAACATATAAGGAAACAGCACACACATTGAACACACAACATGCGCAAACACGGACAGCCCACAAACACACAGGAGACACAGTAAAACATTAGAACACACGGAAACACAACACAAGGAACAGCACACACAACCTACAGAAAACAACCCTAACACACAACATACACAACACACATCTCACCCAGAGTACAACCACTCGAAACCACCCCCTGACCCACAATAACACCCACAGCACTCAGACGAAACGACACAAAACTCCATAAAGCTCACTCAAGATAACCACACCGAATATACACACAGCACCACCCAAAAAGCGTGACACTACAGCACGCACACTGCACACACTACGCAGAAAAAACACAACACCACGCACAGCAAAGAACACAGAATGCACACTAAGCCACACAGAAACACCACATAACACAACAGCAAATACACACCTCTAACCCAGCGAATATACACACATCACCACCGTGACCGCAAAATACACCACTCAACACACACACACACACCACACACACAGTGCACAACCCGAAGAATCACAGAACAATCACAGCCACACTCGACACACACAACGCATCACACACAACCACACACAAAATATCTCACACACACAAATTCACACATCCACACACCCACAACCACGTAGAAAAACAATCACACATGCAGCCGCACACAACCCACATCAAAACACATACCTTCCCCCACACAACACACAAACACACAACACTAGAACACAGAACATATGCAATGCACATTTCACACACTATACACAGCAAAAAAACACAGATACACAACACACGCCTCTCACACCACCAAAGACAGCCAGCACAGTGTGAAACACATATCCCACACATAGAACAAACACAAATACAGTACGCAACAGCCACGATACACACAAACAACACAAACCACACACAAAAGTCACAGTCGACACAACGCACACACCATGCACACCGTGCAGAACACATTACATATCCCAACACAAAACACAAAGGACAGGCACGTCACACACTGCACATGACACAATAAGGCACACAAACGCAAATCGCACAGCACCCCACCACTAACACGAGGAACACACTCGAAAGAACCTACAGAATGCAGAGCAGGGTGCTCAGCACAAGTAACTGCAGTTAACACACAGAACACGTATGCTACTTACAACTGGAAACAACACACAAAGGGCAAGCACAGCACACAAAACACAAACAGCGCAACACACATTGGATACAGTCGAAGGAATGTAAACCCAGCACACCAACAAACAAAGTCACAGCACAGAATCACAGCACACAACACTGCAGACACAAAACAGGCAACACTCACAAGACACAAGGATCCACTCAAAACACACCACACTCAAGATATCTAACCACACACAACAACCCCCCACCACAACATGCCACATAGAAATGGCACAACATTCACCACAAACAGCCAAGGACCCAAATGACACTCAGAACACACAACACAGACAACGCACAATGCACACAAAGGTAGACACACCACCCAGACACACCAGTACACCAAACAGACAACAAAAGAACAGAACGTAACGCAGCAATCAATCACACAAGAAACAAAACAGAACAGTACCGCGTAGAATGAACACACCGCACACACAACACAAAACCAAAAATCACAACACAGAACCACACAAGCAAGAAACACAAGACAGCAACTTCACATACAAAAAAAATGAACTGCTAAGGACCCATACATAACACACCACACCAAAAGACTGACCCCAAGCACACAGCGTCCACATGACAACACACAGAGCACACTCACAACATACAGACCATGCATAAATGAGCACACACCTTAAGACCGAGCTTCCACACACATCACAAAACACACAATACACCACAATGCACAACACAGTCTAAACGAAGCAGTCACAGACAGAACACCGCACGCAACACACACAACCACGCAAGATACACACACAACATTCACAACATAAAGTGAAACGCGTGCTATATAAACTACACACATTGTCCACACAGCGAAATCACAATGCACAGGTATTACATGGTACAGACACAGCACACAACACTCCCTCAATACACAGCACACCGTACACAAGCACACAAACAACACAACAAATACAAAAGTGAAACAATCAACAGGCAAAATACCCAAGCTGAATGCACTAAATCATGATCCCAACCCTGTCAATGACCTTGAAACTACATTGAATAATATCCATAACCGTTGCCTGTACACTGTCATTATTAACCTAACACACTCTCCCAAAGCCCGAAAGTGGCTTCTGCCTCCCAAGCCATGGTGGCCATGCCAAATACTTATAACTTCTGCAAGCAAACCCAAATACCGTTCAGCACCCCAAGTGTGAGCTTCACACAAGATTTCCCACCAATAACTGAGCCAATATAGAATATTAACCAAGGACCCAACACAAGCCTCTGTGCTATCCCCCTGACTGAAATCCTGGTCCCTGCTGAGATCTGGGGTGGACTAGAGGCCTGTGAGGCTGCATGGATGCAGGAGACGTTCGTGGACCTTGTGCTGGGTTTTCTCCCGTTTGAACATGCCATGGTGGAGCTCTTCATATACATATACACGTATATATGTACAAAGACATATAAATATACACACCCATATATAAACGCATATATTCCTGAACAAATAATTTTCGCTCCCTCAGACGATAGAGCTCTCCAGGGTGGGGCAGTTCACGCACTCTAGTGGAGGACTTTGCAACTGCAGCAGTGTTGCCTGCAGGTACCATGACATCACAGTGAGTGACGACCGTGTCCTAGAGACAAGATGAGCTTGGTGAGGTGAGCAGTTTCCCACTTGAGGGCTCGGTGTCTCTGCTGGGGGAGTGATTTGGCTGAGGTGGGAGCCAATCACCTCACGCAGCATGAAGGATAATGTAAGCCAGATACAAGGTAACATGTGTTTTAATCTGGGATGTGGTAATGACCCTCGTGGCTGGTGGAGAAAGCCGTTCATGTCCTTCAGTCCAACGTGAATATCGGTCATGCTCATGCACGGTAATCTAGCCACATTCCTCAGACTGCCAGGGCACTGCGAACAATGCCAAATGGCAGCTGTCTGAGTGCGGCAGAACACTTTTGAGTATGGGTAAGGGAATAGTGGAACCGAAGACAACTCCACTCTCACCCTAAGTATCACCATTCATCCTTCACACTGGAAGCCTCACCCACACCTCCCTGGTGACATACATCTAAATGGGAACCTGACACTAACCCTGCGCCTTAAGCTAACTCCATGCTAGGACGTAATTTGATGTGATCCCTAACCCGAAGCTTTACGCTTATCCCTGACCTCAACATCGTTTCGTCTTCACACTGTTACCTGTAATGCACATCGCCTCATCCCTCATAATGAACTACCTAAGCTCTAAACATAACCGAAGTTCACACTGAGTGTCACCTCTTAAAAAACACGAATAGAAGATGTAACCATACTCGAGCACACCTCTTCACTGTAACCTGACCCACAGGCAATGCGTTTAGTTTCCTACGGCCCAGAGAATTTCACTTAATCGTTTTGTCTCACTGCAAATATCCTGCAAACGTTACCTTGGAGAGCAGCTTCCCCATTAAAGTTGGGTCCCTTCATTCTAACTCCATCCTTCATCCGGACACTTAATTTTCTCAGACTCCAACAATCTCCCACAGATCACTTAATCCTAAAGAACAAATAAACACACACACACACAACACAGGCAACCACACAGAACACACCCATGACACGACAACACCACACGTGCGACACAACACACACAATATAACAACACAGAAACAGCACGCAATACACACGACACAAAGGGAACACATTCAATACACCACACACAACACACACACACCAAACATATAAGGAAACAACACACACATTGAACGCACAACATGCGCAAACACGCACAGCCCACAAACACACAGGAGACACAGTAAATCATTAGAACACACGGAAACACAACACAAGGAACAGCACACACAACCTACAGAAAACAACCCTAACACACAACATACACAACACACATCTCACCCAGATTACAACCACTCGAAACCACCCCCTGACCCACAATAACACCCACAGGAACAGACGAAACGACACAAAACTCCATAAAGCTCACTCAAGGTAACCACACAGAATATACACACAGCACCACCCAACAAGCATGACACTACAGGACGCACACTGCACACACTACACAGAAAAAACACAACACCACGCAGAGCAAAGAACACAGAAAACACACTAAGCCACACAGAAACACCACATAACACAACAGCAAGTACACACCTCTAACCCAGCGAATATACACACATCACCACCATGACTGCAAAACACACCACTCAACACACACACACACACACACCACACACAGTGCACAACCCGAAGAATCACAGACCAATCACAGAAACACTCGACACACACAACGCATCACACACAACCACACACACACAAATTCACACATCCATACCCTCACACATCCACACACCCACAACCACGTAGAAAAACAATCACACATGCAGACACACACAAAACCCACATCAAAACACATACCTTCCCCCACACAACACACAAACACACAACACTAGAACGCAGAACACATGCAATGCACATTTCACACACTATACACAGCAAAAAAGCACAGATATACAACACACGCCTCTCACACCACCAAAGACAGCCAGCACAGTGTGAAACACATATCCCACACATAGAACAAACACAAATACAGTACGCAACAGCCACGATACACACAAACCACACAAACCACACACAAAAGTCACAGTCGACACAACGCACACACCGTACACACCGCGCGGAACACATTACATAGCCCAGCACGAAACACAAAGGACAGGCACATCACACACTGCACATGACACAGGAAGGCACACAAACGCAAATCACACAGCACCCCACCACTAACACGAGGAACACACTCGAAAGAACCTACAGAATGCAGAGCAGCGTGCCCTGCACAAGTAACTGCAGTCAACACACAGAACACGTATACTACTTACAACTGGAAACAACACACAAAGGGCAAGCACAGCACACAAAACACACACAGCGCAACACACATTAGATACAGTCGAAGGAGAGTAAACCCAGCACACCAACAAACAAAGTCGCAGCACAGAATCACAGCACACAACACTGCAGACACAAAACAGGCAACACTCACAAGACACAAGGATCCACTCAAAACACACCACACACAAGACATCTAACCACACACAACACAGCCCCCACACAACACGCCACACAGAAACGGCACAACATGCACCACAAACAGCCAAGAACCCAAATGACACTCATAACACACAACACAGACAACGCACAATGTGCACAATGGCAGACACACCACCCAGACACACCAGTACAATAAACAGACAACAAAGGAACAGAAAGTAATGCAGCAATCAGTCACACAAGAAACAAAACAGAGCAGTACCGCGTAGAATGAACACACCGCACACGCATCACAAAACCAAAAATCACGACACAGAACCGCACAAACAAGAAACACAAGACACCAACTTCACATACAAAAAAAATTAACTGCTAAGGACCCATAACACACCACACCGAAAGACTGACCCCAAGCACACAGCGTCCACATGACAACACACAGAGCACACTCACAACATACAGACCATGCATAAATGAGCACACACCTTAAGACCGAGCTTCCACACACATCACAAAACACACAATACACCACAATGCACAACACAGTCTAAACGAAGCAGTCACAGACAGAACACCGCACGCAACACACACAACCACGCAAGATACACACACAACATTCACAACATAAAGTGAAACGCGTGCTATATAAACTACACACATTGTCCACACAGCGAAATCACAATGCACAGGTATTACATGGTACAGACACAGCACACAACACTCCCTCAATACACAGCACACCGTACACAAGCACACAAACAACACAACAAATACAAAAGTGAAACAATCAACAGGCAAAATACCCAAGCTGAATGCACTAAATCATGATCCCAACCCTGTCAATGACCTTGAAACTACATTGAATAATATCCATAACCGTTGCCTGTACACTGTCATTATTAACCTAACACACTCTCCCAAAGCCCGAAAGTGGCTTCTGCCTCCCAAGCCATGGTGGCCATGCCAAATACTTATAACTTCTGCAAGCAAACCCAAATACCGTTCAGCACCCCAAGTGTGAGCTTCACACAAGATTTCCCACCAATAACTGAGCCAATATAGAATATTAACCAAGGACCCAACACAAGCCTCTGTGCTATCCCCCTGACTGAAATCCTGGTCCCTGCTGAGATCTGGGTGGACTACAGGCCTGTGAGGCTGCATGGATGCAGGAGACGTTCGTGGACCTTGTGCTGGGTTTTCTCCCATTTGAACATGCCATGGTGGAGCTCTTCATATACATATACACGTATATATGTACAAAGACATATAAATATACACACCCATATATAAACGCATATATTCCTGAACAAATAATTTTCGCTCCCTCAGACGATAGAGCTCTCCAGGGTGGGGCAGTTCACGCACTCTAGTGGAGGACTTTGCAACTGCAGCAGTGTTGCCTGCAGGTACCATGACATCACAGTGAGTGACGACCGTGTCCTAGAGACAAGATGAGCTTGGTGAGGTGAGCAGTTTCCCACTTGAGGGCTCGGTGTCTCTGCTGGGGGAGTGATTTTGCTGAGGTGGGAGCTAACCACTTCACGCAGCATGAAGGAAAATGTAAGCCAGATACAAGGTAACATGTGCTTTAATCTGGGATGTGGTAATGACCCTCGTGGCTGGTGGAGAAAGCCGTTCATGTCCTTCAGTCCAACGTGAACATCGGTCATGCTCATGCACGGTAATCTAGCCACATTCCTCAGACTGCCAGGGCACTGCGAACAATGCCAAATGGCAGCTGTCTGAGTGCGGCAGAACACTTTATGAGTATGGGTAAGGGAATAGTGGAAGCGAAGACTACTCCACTCTCACCCTAAGTATCACCATTCATCCTTCACACTGGAAGCCTCACCCACACCTCACTGGTGACATAGATCTAAATGGGAACCTGACACTAACCCTGCGCCTTAAGCTAACTCCATGCTAAGACATAATTTGATGTGATCCCTAACCCGAAGCTTTACGCTTATCCCTGACCTCAACATCGATTCGTCTTCACTGTTACCTGAAACGCACATCGCATCATCCCTCATAATGAACTACCTAAGCTCTAAAAAACACAGAAGTTCACACTGAATGTCACCTCTTACAAAACACGAAGAGAAGATGTAACCATACTCGAGCACACCTCATCACTGTAACCTGACCCACAGGCAATGCGTTTAGTTTCCTATGGCCCAGAGAATTTTACCTTTATCGTTTTGTCTCACTGCAAATATCCTGCAAACGTTACCTTGGAGAGCAGCTTCCCCATTAAAATTGGGTCCCCTCAGTCTAACTCCATCCTTCATCCGGACACTTAAAATTTCTCAGACTATAACAATCTCCCACACATCACTTAATCCTAAAGAACTAATAAACACACACACACACAACACAGACAACCACACAGAACACACCCATACACGACACCACCACACGTGCGACACAACACACAGAATATAACAACACAGAAACACCACGCAATACACACGACACAAAGGAAACACATTCAATACACCACACACAACGCACACACACCAAACATATAAGGAAACAGCACACACATTGAACACACAACATGCGCAAACACGGACAGCCCACAAACACACAGGAGACACAGTAAAACATTAGAACACACGGAAACACAACACAAGGAACAGCACACACAACCTACAGAAAACAACCCTAACACACAACATACACAACACACATCTCACCCAGAGTACAACCACTCGAAACCACCCCCTGACCCACAATAACACCCACAGCACTCAGACGAAACGACACAAAACTCCATAAAGCTCACTCAAGATAACCACACCGAATATACACACAGCACCACCCAAAAAGCGTGACACTACAGCACGCACACTGCACACACTACGCAGAAAAAACACAACACCACGCACAGCAAAGAACACAGAATGCACACTAAGCCACACAGAAACACCACATAACACAACAGCAAATACACACCTCTAACCCAGCGAATATACACACATCACCACCGTGACCGCAAAATACACCACTCAACACACACACACACACCACACACACAGTGCACAACCCGAAGAATCACAGAACAATCACAGCCACACTCGACACACACAACGCATCACACACAACCACACACAAAATATCTCACACACACAAATTCACACATCCACACACCCACAACCACGTAGAAAAACAATCACACATGCAGCCGCACACAACCCACATCAAAACACATACCTTCCCCCACACAACACACAAACACACAACACTAGAACACAGAACATATGCAATGCACATTTCACACACTATACACAGCAAAAAAACACAGATACACAACACACGCCTCTCACACCACCAAAGACAGCCAGCACAGTGTGAAACACATATCCCACACATAGAACAAACACAAATACAGTACGCAACAGCCACGATACACACAAACAACACAAACCACACACAAAAGTCACAGTCGACACAACGCACACACCATGCACACCGTGCAGAACACATTACATATCCCAACACAAAACACAAAGGACAGGCACGTCACACACTGCACATGACACAATAAGGCACACAAACGCAAATCGCACAGCACCCCACCACTAACACGAGGAACACACTCGAAAGAACCTACAGAATGCAGAGCAGGGTGCTCAGCACAAGTAACTGCAGTTAACACACAGAACACGTATGCTACTTACAACTGGAAACAACACACAAAGGGCAAGCACAGCACACAAAACACAAACAGCGCAACACACATTGGATACAGTCGAAGGAATGTAAACCCAGCACACCAACAAACAAAGTCACAGCACAGAATCACAGCACACAACACTGCAGACACAAAACAGGCAACACTCACAAGACACAAGGATCCACTCAAAACACACCACACTCAAGATATCTAACCACACACAACAACCCCCCACCACAACATGCCACATAGAAATGGCACAACATTCACCACAAACAGCCAAGGACCCAAATGACACTCAGAACACACAACACAGACAACGCACAATGCACACAAAGGTAGACACACCACCCAGACACACCAGTACACCAAACAGACAACAAAAGAACAGAACGTAACGCAGCAATCAATCACACAAGAAACAAAACAGAACAGTACCGCGTAGAATGAACACACCGCACACACAACACAAAACCAAAAATCACAACACAGAACCACACAAGCAAGAAACACAAGACAGCAACTTCACATACAAAAAAAATGAACTGCTAAGGACCCATACATAACACACCACACCAAAAGACTGACCCCAAGCACACAGCGTCCACATGACAACACACAGAGCACACTCACAACATACAGACCATGCATAAATGAGCACACACCTTAAGACCGAGCTTCCACACACATCACAAAACACACAATACACCACAATGCACAACACAGTCTAAACGAAGCAGTCACAGACAGAACACCGCACGCAACACACACAACCACGCAAGATACACACACAACATTCACAACATAAAGTGAAACGCGTGCTATATAAACTACACACATTGTCCACACAGCGAAATCACAATGCACAGGTATTACATGGTACAGACACAGCACACAACACTCCCTCAATACACAGCACACCGTACACAAGCACACAAACAACACAACAAATACAAAAGTGAAACAATCAACAGGCAAAATACCCAAGCTGAATGCACTAAATCATGATCCCAACCCTGTCAATGACCTTGAAACTACATTGAATAATATCCATAACCGTTGCCTGTACACTGTCATTATTAACCTAACACACTCTCCCAAAGCCCGAAAGTGGCTTCTGCCTCCCAAGCCATGGTGGCCATGCCAAATACTTATAACTTCTGCAAGCAAACCCAAATACCGTTCAGCACCCCAAGTGTGAGCTTCACACAAGATTTCCCACCAATAACTGAGCCAATATAGAATATTAACCAAGGACCCAACACAAGCCTCTGTGCTATCCCCCTGACTGAAATCCTGGTCCCTGCTGAGATCTGGGTGGACTACAGGCCTGTGAGGCTGCATGGATGCAGGAGACGTTCGTGGACCTTGTGCTGGGTTTTCTCCCGTTTGAACATGCCATGGTGGAGCTCTTCATATACATATACACATATATATGTACAAAGACATATAAATATACACACCCATATATAAACGCATATATTCCTGAACAAATAATTTTCGCTCCCTCAGACGATAGAGCTCTCCAGGGTGGGGCAGTTCACGCACTCTAGTGGAGGACTTTGCAACTGCAGCAGTGTTGCCTGCAGGTACCATGACATCACAGTGAGTGACGACCGTGTCCTAGAGACAAGATGAGCTTGGTGAGGTGAGCAGTTTCCCACTTGAGGGCTCGGTGTCTCTGCTGGGGGAGTGATTTTGCTGAGGTGGGAGCTAACCACTTCACGCAGCATGAAGGAAAATGTAAGCCAGATACAAGGTAACATGTGCTTTAATCTGGGATGTGGTAATGACCCTCGTGGCTGGTGGAGAAAGCCGTTCATGTCCTTCAGTCCAACGTGAACATCGGTCATGCTCATGCACGGTAATCTAGCCACATTCCTCAGACTGCCAGGGCACTGCGAACAATGCCAAATGGCAGCTGTCTGAGTGCGGCAGAACACTTTATGAGTATGGGTAAGGGAATAGTGGAAGCGAAGACTACTCCACTCTCACCCTAAGTATCACCATTCATCCTTCACACTGGAAGCCTCACCCACACCTCACTGGTGACATAGATCTAAATGGGAACCTGACACTAACCCTGCGCCTTAAGCTAACTCCATGCTAAGACATAATTTGATGTGATCCCTAACCCGAAGCTTTACGCTTATCCCTGACCTCAACATCGATTCGTCTTCACTGTTACCTGAAACGCACATCGCATCATCCCTCATAATGAACTACCTAAGCTCTAAAAAACACAGAAGTTCACACTGAATGTCACCTCTTACAAAACACGAAGAGAAGATGTAACCATACTCGAGCACACCTCATCACTGTAACCTGACCCACAGGCAATGCGTTTAGTTTCCTATGGCCCAGAGAATTTTACCTTTATCGTTTTGTCTCACTGCAAATATCCTGCAAACGTTACCTTGGAGAGCAGCTTCCCCATTAAAATTGGGTCCCCTCAGTCTAACTCCATCCTTCATCCGGACACTTAAAATTTCTCAGACTATAACAATCTCCCACACATCACTTAATCCTAAAGAACTAATAAACACACACACACACAACACAGACAACCACACAGAACACACCCATACACGACACCACCACACGTGCGACACAACACACAGAATATAACAACACAGAAACACCACGCAATACACACGACACAAAGGAAACACATTCAATACACCACACACAACGCACACACACCAAACATATAAGGAAACAGCACACACATTGAACACACAACATGCGCAAACACGGACAGCCCACAAACACACAGGAGACACAGTAAAACATTAGAACACACGGAAACACAACACAAGGAACAGCACACACAACCTACAGAAAACAACCCTAACACACAACATACACAACACACATCTCACCCAGAGTACAACCACTCGAAACCACCCCCTGACCCACAATAACACCCACAGCACTCAGACGAAACGACACAAAACTCCATAAAGCTCACTCAAGATAACCACACCGAATATACACACAGCACCACCCAAAAAGCGTGACACTACAGCACGCACACTGCACACACTACGCAGAAAAAACACAACACCACGCACAGCAAAGAACACAGAATGCACACTAAGCCACACAGAAACACCACATAACACAACAGCAAATACACACCTCTAACCCAGCGAATATACACACATCACCACCGTGACCGCAAAATACACCACTCAACACACACACACACACCACACACACAGTGCACAACCCGAAGAATCACAGAACAATCACAGCCACACTCGACACACACAACGCATCACACACAACCACACACAAAATATCTCACACACACAAATTCACACATCCACACACCCACAACCACGTAGAAAAACAATCACACATGCAGCCGCACACAACCCACATCAAAACACATACCTTCCCCCACACAACACACAAACACACAACACTAGAACACAGAACATATGCAATGCACATTTCACACACTATACACAGCAAAAAAACACAGATACACAACACACGCCTCTCACACCACCAAAGACAGCCAGCACAGTGTGAAACACATATCCCACACATAGAACAAACACAAATACAGTACGCAACAGCCACGATACACACAAACAACACAAACCACACACAAAAGTCACAGTCGACACAACGCACACACCATGCACACCGTGCAGAACACATTACATATCCCAACACAAAACACAAAGGACAGGCACGTCACACACTGCACATGACACAATAAGGCACACAAACGCAAATCGCACAGCACCCCACCACTAACACGAGGAACACACTCGAAAGAACCTACAGAATGCAGAGCAGGGTGCTCAGCACAAGTAACTGCAGTTAACACACAGAACACGTATGCTACTTACAACTGGAAACAACACACAAAGGGCAAGCACAGCACACAAAACACAAACAGCGCAACACACATTGGATACAGTCGAAGGAATGTAAACCCAGCACACCAACAAACAAAGTCACAGCACAGAATCACAGCACACAACACTGCAGACACAAAACAGGCAACACTCACAAGACACAAGGATCCACTCAAAACACACCACACTCAAGATATCTAACCACACACAACAACCCCCCACCACAACATGCCACATAGAAATGGCACAACATTCACCACAAACAGCCAAGGACCCAAATGACACTCAGAACACACAACACAGACAACGCACAATGCACACAAAGGTAGACACACCACCCAGACACACCAGTACACCAAACAGACAACAAAAGAACAGAACGTAACGCAGCAATCAATCACACAAGAAACAAAACAGAACAGTACCGCGTAGAATGAACACACCGCACACACAACACAAAACCAAAAATCACAACACAGAACCACACAAGCAAGAAACACAAGACAGCAACTTCACATACAAAAAAAATGAACTGCTAAGGACCCATACATAACACACCACACCAAAAGACTGACCCCAAGCACACAGCGTCCACATGACAACACACAGAGCACACTCACAACATACAGACCATGCATAAATGAGCACACACCTTAAGACCGAGCTTCCACACACATCACAAAACACACAATACACCACAATGCACAACACAGTCTAAACGAAGCAGTCACAGACAGAACACCGCACGCAACACACACAACCACGCAAGATACACACACAACATTCACAACATAAAGTGAAACGCGTGCTATATAAACTACACACATTGTCCACACAGCGAAATCACAATGCACAGGTATTACATGGTACAGACACAGCACACAACACTCCCTCAATACACAGCACACCGTACACAAGCACACAAACAACACAACAAATACAAAAGTGAAACAATCAACAGGCAAAATACCCAAGCTGAATGCACTAAATCATGATCCCAACCCTGTCAATGACCTTGAAACTACATTGAATAATATCCATAACCGTTGCCTGTACACTGTCATTATTAACCTAACACACTCTCCCAAAGCCCGAAAGTGGCTTCTGCCTCCCAAGCCATGGTGGCCATGCCAAATACTTATAACTTCTGCAAGCAAACCCAAATACCGTTCAGCACCCCAAGTGTGAGCTTCACACAAGATTTCCCACCAATAACTGAGCCAATATAGAATATTAACCAAGGACCCAACACAAGCCTCTGTGCTATCCCCCTGACTGAAATCCTGGTCCCTGCTGAGATCTGGGTGGACTACAGGCCTGTGAGGCTGCATGGATGCAGGAGACGTTCGTGGACCTTGTGCTGGGTTTTCTCCCGTTTGAACATGCCATGGTGGAGCTCTTCATATACATATACACATATATATGTACAAAGACATATAAATATACACACCCATATATAAACGCATATATTCCTGAACAAATAATTTTCGCTCCCTCAGACGATAGAGCTCTCCAGGGTGGGGCAGTTCACGCACTCTAGTGGAGGACTTTGCAACTGCAGCAGTGTTGCCTGCAGGTACCATGACATCACAGTGAGTGACGACCGTGTCCTAGAGACAAGATGAGCTTGGTGAGGTGAGCAGTTTCCCACTTGAGGGCTCGGTGTCTCTGCTGGGGGAGTGATTTTGCTGAGGTGGGAGCTAACCACTTCACGCAGCATGAAGGAAAATGTAAGCCAGATACAAGGTAACATGTGCTTTAATCTGGGATGTGGTAATGACCCTCGTGGCTGGTGGAGAAAGCCGTTCATGTCCTTCAGTCCAACGTGAACATCGGTCATGCTCATGCACGGTAATCTAGCCACATTCCTCAGACTGCCAGGGCACTGCGAACAATGCCAAATGGCAGCTGTCTGAGTGCGGCAGAACACTTTATGAGTATGGGTAAGGGAATAGTGGAAGCGAAGACTACTCCACTCTCACCCTAAGTATCACCATTCATCCTTCACACTGGAAGCCTCACCCACACCTCACTGGTGACATAGATCTAAATGGGAACCTGACACTAACCCTGCGCCTTAAGCTAACTCCATGCTAAGACATAATTTGATGTGATCCCTAACCCGAAGCTTTACGCTTATCCCTGACCTCAACATCGATTCGTCTTCACTGTTACCTGAAACGCACATCGCATCATCCCTCATAATGAACTACCTAAGCTCTAAAAAACACAGAAGTTCACACTGAATGTCACCTCTTACAAAACACGAAGAGAAGATGTAACCATACTCGAGCACACCTCATCACTGTAACCTGACCCACAGGCAATGCGTTTAGTTTCCTATGGCCCAGAGAATTTTACCTTTATCGTTTTGTCTCACTGCAAATATCCTGCAAACGTTACCTTGGAGAGCAGCTTCCCCATTAAAATTGGGTCCCCTCAGTCTAACTCCATCCTTCATCCGGACACTTAAAATTTCTCAGACTATAACAATCTCCCACACATCACTTAATCCTAAAGAACTAATAAACACACACACACACAACACAGACAACCACACAGAACACACCCATACACGACACCACCACACGTGCGACACAACACACAGAATATAACAACACAGAAACACCACGCAATACACACGACACAAAGGAAACACATTCAATACACCACACACAACGCACACACACCAAACATATAAGGAAACAGCACACACATTGAACACACAACATGCGCAAACACGGACAGCCCACAAACACACAGGAGACACAGTAAAACATTAGAACACACGGAAACACAACACAAGGAACAGCACACACAACCTACAGAAAACAACCCTAACACACAACATACACAACACACATCTCACCCAGAGTACAACCACTCGAAACCACCCCCTGACCCACAATAACACCCACAGCACTCAGACGAAACGACACAAAACTCCATAAAGCTCACTCAAGATAACCACACCGAATATACACACAGCACCACCCAAAAAGCGTGACACTACAGCACGCACACTGCACACACTACGCAGAAAAAACACAACACCACGCACAGCAAAGAACACAGAATGCACACTAAGCCACACAGAAACACCACATAACACAACAGCAAATACACACCTCTAACCCAGCGAATATACACACATCACCACCGTGACCGCAAAATACACCACTCAACACACACACACACACCACACACACAGTGCACAACCCGAAGAATCACAGAACAATCACAGCCACACTCGACACACACAACGCATCACACACAACCACACACAAAATATCTCACACACACAAATTCACACATCCACACACCCACAACCACGTAGAAAAACAATCACACATGCAGCCGCACACAACCCACATCAAAACACATACCTTCCCCCACACAACACACAAACACACAACACTAGAACACAGAACATATGCAATGCACATTTCACACACTATACACAGCAAAAAAACACAGATACACAACACACGCCTCTCACACCACCAAAGACAGCCAGCACAGTGTGAAACACATATCCCACACATAGAACAAACACAAATACAGTACGCAACAGCCACGATACACACAAACAACACAAACCACACACAAAAGTCACAGTCGACACAACGCACACACCATGCACACCGTGCAGAACACATTACATATCCCAACACAAAACACAAAGGACAGGCACGTCACACACTGCACATGACACAATAAGGCACACAAACGCAAATCGCACAGCACCCCACCACTAACACGAGGAACACACTCGAAAGAACCTACAGAATGCAGAGCAGGGTGCTCAGCACAAGTAACTGCAGTTAACACACAGAACACGTATGCTACTTACAACTGGAAACAACACACAAAGGGCAAGCACAGCACACAAAACACAAACAGCGCAACACACATTGGCTACAGTCGAAGGAATGTAAACCCAGCACACCAACAAACAAAGTCACAGCACAGAATCACAGCACACAACACTGCCGACACAAAACAGGCAACACTCACAAGACACAAGGATCCACTCAAAACACACCACACTCAAGATATCTAACCACACACAACAACCCCCCACCACAACATGCCACATAGAAATGGCACAACATTCACCACAAACAGCCAAGGACCCAAATGACACTCAGAACACACAACACAGACAACGCACAATGCACACAAAGGTAGACACACCACCCAGACACACCAGTACACCAAACAGACAACAAAAGAACAGAACGTAACGCAGCAATCAATCACACAAGAAACAAAACAGAACAGTACCGCGTAGAATGAACACACCGCACACACAACACAAAACCAAAAATCACAACACAGAACCACACAAGCAAGAAACACAAGACAGCAACTTCACATACAAAAAAAATGAACTGCTAAGGACCCATACATAACACACCACACCAAAAGACTGACCCCAAGCACACAGCGTCCACATGACAACACACAGAGCACACTCACAACATACAGACCATGCATAAATGAGCACACACCTTAAGACCGAGCTTCCACACACATCACAAAACACACAATACACCACAATGCACAACACAGTCTAAACGAAGCAGTCACAGACAGAACACCGCACGCAACACACACAACCACGCAAGATACACACACAACATTCACAACATAAAGTGAAACGCGTGCTATATAAACTACACACATTGTCCACACAGCGAAATCACAATGCACAGGTATTACATGGTACAGACACAGCACACAACACTCCCTCAATACACAGCACACCGTACACAAGCACACAAACAACACAACAAATACAAAAGTGAAACAATCAACAGGCAAAATACCCAAGCTGAATGCACTAAATCATGATCCCAACCCTGTCAATGACCTTGAAACTACATTGAATAATATCCATAACCGTTGCCTGTACACTGTCATTATTAACCTAACACACTCTCCCAAAGCCCGAAAGTGGCTTCTGCCTCCCAAGCCATGGTGGCCATGCCAAATACTTATAACTTCTGCAAGCAAACCCAAATACCGTTCAGCACCCCAAGTGTGAGCTTCACACAAGATTTCCCACCAATAACTGAGCCAATATAGAATATTAACCAAGGACCCAACACAAGCCTCTGTGCTATCCCCCTGACTGAAATCCTGGTCCCTGCTGAGATCTGGGTGGACTACAGGCCTGTGAGGCTGCATGGATGCAGGAGACGTTCGTGGACCTTGTGCTGGGTTTTCTCCCGTTTGAACATGCCATGGTGGAGCTCTTCATATACATATACACATATATATGTACAAAGACATATAAATATACACACCCATATATAAACGCATATATTCCTGAACAAATAATTTTCGCTCCCTCAGACGATAGAGCTCTCCAGGGTGGGGCAGTTCACGCACTCTAGTGGAGGACTTTGCAACTGCAGCAGTGTTGCCTGCAGGTACCATGACATCACAGTGAGTGACGACCGTGTCCTAGAGACAAGATGAGCTTGGTGAGGTGAGCAGTTTCCCACTTGAGGGCTCGGTGTCTCTGCTGGGGGAGTGATTTTGCTGAGGTGGGAGCTAACCACTTCACGCAGCATGAAGGAAAATGTAAGCCAGATACAAGGTAACATGTGCTTTAATCTGGGATGTGGTAATGACCCTCGTGGCTGGTGGAGAAAGCCGTTCATGTCCTTCAGTCCAACGTGAACATCGGTCATGCTCATGCACGGTAATCTAGCCACATTCCTCAGACTGCCAGGGCACTGCGAACAATGCCAAATGGCAGCTGTCTGAGTGCGGCAGAACACTTTATGAGTATGGGTAAGGGAATAGTGGAAGCGAAGACTACTCCACTCTCACCCTAAGTATCACCATTCATCCTTCACACTGGAAGCCTCACCCACACCTCACTGGTGACATAGATCTAAATGGGAACCTGACACTAACCCTGCGCCTTAAGCTAACTCCATGCTAAGACATAATTTGATGTGATCCCTAACCCGAAGCTTTACGCTTATCCCTGACCTCAACATCGATTCGTCTTCACTGTTACCTGAAACGCACATCGCATCATCCCTCATAATGAACTACCTAAGCTCTAAAAAACACAGAAGTTCACACTGAATGTCACCTCTTACAAAACACGAAGAGAAGATGTAACCATACTCGAGCACACCTCATCACTGTAACCTGACCCACAGGCAATGCGTTTAGTTTCCTATGGCCCAGAGAATTTTACCTTTATCGTTTTGTCTCACTGCAAATATCCTGCAAACGTTACCTTGGAGAGCAGCTTCCCCATTAAAATTGGGTCCCCTCAGTCTAACTCCATCCTTCATCCGGACACTTAAAATTTCTCAGACTATAACAATCTCCCACACATCACTTAATCCTAAAGAACTAATAAACACACACACACACAACACAGACAACCACACAGAACACACCCATACACGACACCACCACACGTGCGACACAACACACAGAATATAACAACACAGAAACACCACGCAATACACACGACACAAAGGAAACACATTCAATACACCACACACAACGCACACACACCAAACATATAAGGAAACAGCACACACATTGAACACACAACATGCGCAAACACGGACAGCCCACAAACACACAGGAGACACCGTAAAACATTAGAACACACGGAAACACAACACAAGGAACAGCACACACAACCTACAGAAAACAACCCTAACACACAACATACACAACACACATCTCACCCAGAGTACAACCACTCGAAACCACCCCCTGACCCACAATAACACCCACAGCACTCAGACGAAACGACACAAAACTCCATAAAGCTCACTCAAGATAACCACACCGAATATACACACAGCACCACCCAAAAAGCGTGACACTACAGCACGCACACTGCACACACTACGCAGAAAAAACACAACACCACGCACAGCAAAGAACACAGAATGCACACTAAGCCACACAGAAACACCACATAACACAACAGCAAATACACACCTCTAACCCAGCGAATATACACACATCACCACCGTGACCGCAAAATACACCACTCAACACACACACACACACCACACACACAGTGCACAACCCGAAGAATCACAGAACAATCACAGCCACACTCGACACACACAACGCATCACACACAACCACACACAAAATATCTCACACACACAAATTCACACATCCACACACCCACAACCACGTAGAAAAACAATCACACATGCAGCCGCACACAACCCACATCAAAACACATACCTTCCCCCACACAACACACAAACACACAACACTAGAACACAGAACATATGCAATGCACATTTCACACACTATACACAGCAAAAAAACACAGATACACAACACACGCCTCTCACACCACCAAAGACAGCCAGCACAGTGTGAAACACATATCCCACACATAGAACAAACACAAATACAGTACGCAACAGCCACGATACACACAAACAACACAAACCACACACAAAAGTCACAGTCGACACAACGCACACACCATGCACACCGTGCAGAACACATTACATATCCCAACACAAAACACAAAGGACAGGCACGTCACACACTGCACATGACACAATAAGGCACACAAACGCAAATCGCACAGCACCCCACCACTAACACGAGGAACACACTCGAAAGAACCTACAGAATGCAGAGCAGGGTGCTCAGCACAAGTAACTGCAGTTAACACACAGAACACGTATGCTACTTACAACTGGAAACAACACACAAAGGGCAAGCACAGCACACAAAACACAAACAGCGCAACACACATTGGATACAGTCGAAGGAATGTAAACCCAGCACACCAACAAACAAAGTCACAGCACAGAATCACAGCACACAACACTGCAGACACAAAACAGGCAACACTCACAAGACACAAGGATCCACTCAAAACACACCACACTCAAGATATCTAACCACACACAACAACCCCCCACCACAACATGCCACATAGAAATGGCACAACATTCACCACAAACAGCCAAGGACCCAAATGACACTCAGAACACACAACACAGACAACGCACAATGCACACAAAGGTAGACACACCACCCAGACACACCAGTACACCAAACAGACAACAAAAGAACAGAACGTAACGCAGCAATCAATCACACAAGAAACAAAACAGAACAGTACCGCGTAGAATGAACACACCGCACACACAACACAAAACCAAAAATCACAACACAGAACCACACAAGCAAGAAACACAAGACAGCAACTTCACATACAAAAAAAATGAACTGCTAAGGACCCATACATAACACACCACACCAAAAGACTGACCCCAAGCACACAGCGTCCACATGACAACACACAGAGCACACTCACAACATACAGACCATGCATAAATGAGCACACACCTTAAGACCGAGCTTCCACACACATCACAAAACACACAATACACCACAATGCACAACACAGTCTAAACGAAGCAGTCACAGACAGAACACCGCACGCAACACACACAACCACGCAAGATACACACACAACATTCACAACATAAAGTGAAACGCGTGCTATATAAACTACACACATTGTCCACACAGCGAAATCACAATGCACAGGTATTACATGGTACAGACACAGCACACAACACTCCCTCAATACACAGCACACCGTACACAAGCACACAAACAACACAACAAATACAAAAGTGAAACAATCAACAGGCAAAATACCCAAGCTGAATGCACTAAATCATGATCCCAACCCTGTCAATGACCTTGAAACTACATTGAATAATATCCATAACCGTTGCCTGTACACTGTCATTATTAACCTAACACACTCTCCCAAAGCCCGAAAGTGGCTTCTGCCTCCCAAGCCATGGTGGCCATGCCAAATACTTATAACTTCTGCAAGCAAACCCAAATACCGTTCAGCACCCCAAGTGTGAGCTTCACACAAGATTTCCCACCAATAACTGAGCCAATATAGAATATTAACCAAGGACCCAACACAAGCCTCTGTGCTATCCCCCTGACTGAAATCCTGGTCCCTGCTGAGATCTGGGTGGACTACAGGCCTGTGAGGCTGCATGGATGCAGGAGACGTTCGTGGACCTTGTGCTGGGTTTTCTCCCGTTTGAACATGCCATGGTGGAGCTCTTCATATACATATACACATATATATGTACAAAGACATATAAATATACACACCCATATATAAACGCATATATTCCTGAACAAATAATTTTCGCTCCCTCAGACGATAGAGCTCTCCAGGGTGGGGCAGTTCACGCACTCTAGTGGAGGACTTTGCAACTGCAGCAGTGTTGCCTGCAGGTACCATGACATCACAGTGAGTGACGACCGTGTCCTAGAGACAAGATGAGCTTGGTGAGGTGAGCAGTTTCCCACTTGAGGGCTCGGTGTCTCTGCTGGGGGAGTGATTTTGCTGAGGTGGGAGCTAACCACTTCACGCAGCATGAAGGAAAATGTAAGCCAGATACAAGGTAACATGTGCTTTAATCTGGGATGTGGTAATGACCCTCGTGGCTGGTGGAGAAAGCCGTTCATGTCCTTCAGTCCAACGTGAACATCGGTCATGCTCATGCACGGTAATCTAGCCACATTCCTCAGACTGCCAGGGCACTGCGAACAATGCCAAATGGCAGCTGTCTGAGTGCGGCAGAACACTTTATGAGTATGGGTAAGGGAATAGTGGAAGCGAAGACTACTCCACTCTCACCCTAAGTATCACCATTCATCCTTCACACTGGAAGCCTCACCCACACCTCACTGGTGACATAGATCTAAATGGGAACCTGACACTAACCCTGCGCCTTAAGCTAACTCCATGCTAAGACATAATTTGATGTGATCCCTAACCCGAAGCTTTACGCTTATCCCTGACCTCAACATCGATTCGTCTTCACTGTTACCTGAAACGCACATCGCATCATCCCTCATAATGAACTACCTAAGCTCTAAAAAACACAGAAGTTCACACTGAATGTCACCTCTTACAAAACACGAAGAGAAGATGTAACCATACTCGAGCACACCTCATCACTGTAACCTGACCCACAGGCAATGCGTTTAGTTTCCTATGGCCCAGAGAATTTTACCTTTATCGTTTTGTCTCACTGCAAATATCCTGCAAACGTTACCTTGGAGAGCAGCTTCCCCATTAAAATTGGGTCCCCTCAGTCTAACTCCATCCTTCATCCGGACACTTAAAATTTCTCAGACTATAACAATCTCCCACACATCACTTAATCCTAAAGAACTAATAAACACACACACACACAACACAGACAACCACACAGAACACACCCATACACGACACCACCACACGTGCGACACAACACACAGAATATAACAACACAGAAACACCACGCAATACACACGACACAAAGGAAACACATTCAATACACCACACACAACGCACACACACCAAACATATAAGGAAACAGCACACACATTGAACACACAACATGCGCAAACACGGACAGCCCACAAACACACAGGAGACACAGTAAAACATTAGAACACACGGAAACACAACACAAGGAACAGCACACACAACCTACAGAAAACAACCCTAACACACAACATACACAACACACATCTCACCCAGAGTACAACCACTCGAAACCACCCCCTGACCCACAATAACACCCACAGCACTCAGACGAAACGACACAAAACTCCATAAAGCTCACTCAAGATAACCACACCGAATATACACACAGCACCACCCAAAAAGCGTGACACTACAGCACGCACACTGCACACACTACGCAGAAAAAACACAACACCACGCACAGCAAAGAACACAGAATGCACACTAAGCCACACAGAAACACCACATAACACAACAGCAAATACACACCTCTAACCCAGCGAATATACACACATCACCACCGTGACCGCAAAATACACCACTCAACACACACACACACACCACACACACAGTGCACAACCCGAAGAATCACAGAACAATCACAGCCACACTCGACACACACAACGCATCACACACAACCACACACAAAATATCTCACACACACAAATTCACACATCCACACACCCACAACCACGTAGAAAAACAATCACACATGCAGCCGCACACAACCCACATCAAAACACATACCTTCCCCCACACAACACACAAACACACAACACTAGAACACAGAACATATGCAATGCACATTTCACACACTATACACAGCAAAAAAACACAGATACACAACACACGCCTCTCACACCACCAAAGACAGCCAGCACAGTGTGAAACACATATCCCACACATAGAACAAACACAAATACAGTACGCAACAGCCACGATACACACAAACAACACAAACCACACACAAAAGTCACAGTCGACACAACGCACACACCATGCACACCGTGCAGAACACATTACATATCCCAACACAAAACACAAAGGACAGGCACGTCACACACTGCACATGACACAATAAGGCACACAAACGCAAATCGCACAGCACCCCACCACTAACACGAGGAACACACTCGAAAGAACCTACAGAATGCAGAGCAGGGTGCTCAGCACAAGTAACTGCAGTTAACACACAGAACACGTATGCTACTTACAACTGGAAACAACACACAAAGGGCAAGCACAGCACACAAAACACAAACAGCGCAACACACATTGGATACAGTCGAAGGAATGTAAACCCAGCACACCAACAAACAAAGTCACAGCACAGAATCACAGCACACAACACTGCAGACACAAAACAGGCAACACTCACAAGACACAAGGATCCACTCAAAACACACCACACTCAAGATATCTAACCACACACAACAACCCCCCACCACAACATGCCACATAGAAATGGCACAACATTCACCACAAACAGCCAAGGACCCAAATGACACTCAGAACACACAACACAGACAACGCACAATGCACACAAAGGTAGACACACCACCCAGACACACCAGTACACCAAACAGACAACAAAAGAACAGAACGTAACGCAGCAATCAATCACACAAGAAACAAAACAGAACAGTACCGCGTAGAATGAACACACCGCACACACAACACAAAACCAAAAATCACAACACAGAACCACACAAGCAAGAAACACAAGACAGCAACTTCACATACAAAAAAAATGAACTGCTAAGGACCCATACATAACACACCACACCAAAAGACTGACCCCAAGCACACAGCGTCCACATGACAACACACAGAGCACACTCACAACATACAGACCATGCATAAATGAGCACACACCTTAAGACCGAGCTTCCACACACATCACAAAACACACAATACACCACAATGCACAACACAGTCTAAACGAAGCAGTCACAGACAGAACACCGCACGCAACACACACAACCACGCAAGATACACACACAACATTCACAACATAAAGTGAAACGCGTGCTATATAAACTACACACATTGTCCACACAGCGAAATCACAATGCACAGGTATTACATGGTACAGACACAGCACACAACACTCCCTCAATACACAGCACACCGTACACAAGCACACAAACAACACAACAAATACAAAAGTGAAACAATCAACAGGCAAAATACCCAAGCTGAATGCACTAAATCATGATCCCAACCCTGTCAATGACCTTGAAACTACATTGAATAATATCCATAACCGTTGCCTGTACACTGTCATTATTAACCTAACACACTCTCCCAAAGCCCGAAAGTGGCTTCTGCCTCCCAAGCCATGGTGGCCATGCCAAATACTTATAACTTCTGCAAGCAAACCCAAATACCGTTCAGCACCCCAAGTGTGAGCTTCACACAAGATTTCCCACCAATAACTGAGCCAATATAGAATATTAACCAAGGACCCAACACAAGCCTCTGTGCTATCCCCCTGACTGAAATCCTGGTCCCTGCTGAGATCTGGGTGGACTACAGGCCTGTGAGGCTGCATGGATGCAGGAGACGTTCGTGGACCTTGTGCTGGGTTTTCTCCCGTTTGAACATGCCATGGTGGAGCTCTTCATATACATATACACATATATATGTACAAAGACATATAAATATACACACCCATATATAAACGCATATATTCCTGAACAAATAATTTTCGCTCCCTCAGACGATAGAGCTCTCCAGGGTGGGGCAGTTCACGCACTCTAGTGGAGGACTTTGCAACTGCAGCAGTGTTGCCTGCAGGTACCATGACATCACAGTGAGTGACGACCGTGTCCTAGAGACAAGATGAGCTTGGTGAGGTGAGCAGTTTCCCACTTGAGGGCTCGGTGTCTCTGCTGGGGGAGTGATTTTGCTGAGGTGGGAGCTAACCACTTCACGCAGCATGAAGGAAAATGTAAGCCAGATACAAGGTAACATGTGCTTTAATCTGGGATGTGGTAATGACCCTCGTGGCTGGTGGAGAAAGCCGTTCATGTCCTTCAGTCCAACGTGAACATCGGTCATGCTCATGCACGGTAATCTAGCCACATTCCTCAGACTGCCAGGGCACTGCGAACAATGCCAAATGGCAGCTGTCTGAGTGCGGCAGAACACTTTATGAGTATGGGTAAGGGAATAGTGGAAGCGAAGACTACTCCACTCTCACCCTAAGTATCACCATTCATCCTTCACACTGGAAGCCTCACCCACACCTCACTGGTGACATAGATCTAAATGGGAACCTGACACTAACCCTGCGCCTTAAGCTAACTCCATGCTAAGACATAATTTGATGTGATCCCTAACCCGAAGCTTTACGCTTATCCCTGACCTCAACATCGATTCGTCTTCACTGTTACCTGAAACGCACATCGCATCATCCCTCATAATGAACTACCTAAGCTCTAAAAAACACAGAAGTTCACACTGAATGTCACCTCTTACAAAACACGAAGAGAAGATGTAACCATACTCGAGCACACCTCATCACTGTAACCTGACCCACAGGCAATGCGTTTAGTTTCCTATGGCCCAGAGAATTTTACCTTTATCGTTTTGTCTCACTGCAAATATCCTGCAAACGTTACCTTGGAGAGCAGCTTCCCCATTAAAATTGGGTCCCCTCAGTCTAACTCCATCCTTCATCCGGACACTTAAAATTTCTCAGACTATAACAATCTCCCACACATCACTTAATCCTAAAGAACTAATAAACACACACACACACAACACAGACAACCACACAGAACACACCCATACACGACACCACCACACGTGCGACACAACACACAGAATATAACAACACAGAAACACCACGCAATACACACGACACAAAGGAAACACATTCAATACACCACACACAACGCACACACACCAAACATATAAGGAAACAGCACACACATTGAACACACAACATGCGCAAACACGGACAGCCCACAAACACACAGGAGACACAGTAAAACATTAGAACACACGGAAACACAACACAAGGAACAGCACACACAACCTACAGAAAACAACCCTAACACACAACATACACAACACACATCTCACCCAGAGTACAACCACTCGAAACCACCCCCTGACCCACAATAACACCCACAGCACTCAGACGAAACGACACAAAACTCCATAAAGCTCACTCAAGATAACCACACCGAATATACACACAGCACCACCCAAAAAGCGTGACACTACAGCACGCACACTGCACACACTACGCAGAAAAAACACAACACCACGCACAGCAAAGAACACAGAATGCACACTAAGCCACACAGAAACACCACATAACACAACAGCAAATACACACCTCTAACCCAGCGAATATACACACATCACCACCGTGACCGCAAAATACACCACTCAACACACACACACACACCACACACACAGTGCACAACCCGAAGAATCACAGAACAATCACAGCCACACTCGACACACACAACGCATCACACACAACCACACACAAAATATCTCACACACACAAATTCACACATCCACACACCCACAACCACGTAGAAAAACAATCACACATGCAGCCGCACACAACCCACATCAAAACACATACCTTCCCCCACACAACACACAAACACACAACACTAGAACACAGAACATATGCAATGCACATTTCACACACTATACACAGCAAAAAAACACAGATACACAACACACGCCTCTCACACCACCAAAGACAGCCAGCACAGTGTGAAACACATATCCCACACATAGAACAAACACAAATACAGTACGCAACAGCCACGATACACACAAACAACACAAACCACACACAAAAGTCACAGTCGACACAACGCACACACCATGCACACCGTGCAGAACACATTACATATCCCAACACAAAACACAAAGGACAGGCACGTCACACACTGCACATGACACAATAAGGCACACAAACGCAAATCGCACAGCACCCCACCACTAACACGAGGAACACACTCGAAAGAACCTACAGAATGCAGAGCAGGGTGCTCAGCACAAGTAACTGCAGTTAACACACAGAACACGTATGCTACTTACAACTGGAAACAACACACAAAGGGCAAGCACAGCACACAAAACACAAACAGCGCAACACACATTGGATACAGTCGAAGGAATGTAAACCCAGCACACCAACAAACAAAGTCACAGCACAGAATCACAGCACACAACACTGCAGACACAAAACAGGCAACACTCACAAGACACAAGGATCCACTCAAAACACACCACACTCAAGATATCTAACCACACACAACAACCCCCCACCACAACATGCCACATAGAAATGGCACAACATTCACCACAAACAGCCAAGGACCCAAATGACACTCAGAACACACAACACAGACAACGCACAATGCACACAAAGGTAGACACACCACCCAGACACACCAGTACACCAAACAGACAACAAAAGAACAGAACGTAACGCAGCAATCAATCACACAAGAAACAAAACAGAACAGTACCGCGTAGAATGAACACACCGCACACACAACACAAAACCAAAAATCACAACACAGAACCACACAAGCAAGAAACACAAGACAGCAACTTCACATACAAAAAAAATGAACTGCTAAGGACCCATACATAACACACCACACCAAAAGACTGACCCCAAGCACACAGCGTCCACATGACAACACACAGAGCACACTCACAACATACAGACCATGCATAAATGAGCACACACCTTAAGACCGAGCTTCCACACACATCACAAAACACACAATACACCACAATGCACAACACAGTCTAAACGAAGCAGTCACAGACAGAACACCGCACACAACACACACAACCACGCAAGATACACACACAACATTCACAACATAAAGTGAAACGCGTGCTATATAAACTACACACATTGTCCACACAGCGAAATCACAATGCACAGGTATTACATGGTACAGACACAGCACACAACACTCCCTCAATACACAGCACACCGTACACAAGCACACAAACAACACAACAAATACAAAAGTGAAACAATCAACAGGCAAAATACCCAAGCTGAATGCACTAAATCATGATCCCAACCCTGTCAATGACCTTGAAACTACATTGAATAATATCCATAACCGTTGCCTGTACACTGTCATTATTAACCTAACACACTCTCCCAAAGCCCGAAAGTGGCTTCTGCCTCCCAAGCCATGGTGGCCATGCCAAATACTTATAACTTCTGCAAGCAAACCCAAATACCGTTCAGCACCCCAAGTGTGAGCTTCACACAAGATTTCCCACCAATAACTGAGCCAATATAGAATATTAACCAAGGACCCAACACAAGCCTCTGTGCTATCCCCCTGACTGAAATCCTGGTCCCTGCTGAGATCTGGGTGGACTACAGGCCTGTGAGGCTGCATGGATGCAGGAGACGTTCGTGGACCTTGTGCTGGGTTTTCTCCCGTTTGAACATGCCATGGTGGAGCTCTTCATATACATATACACATATATATGTACAAAGACATATAAATATACACACCCATATATAAACGCATATATTCCTGAACAAATAATTTTCGCTCCCTCAGACGATAGAGCTCTCCAGGGTGGGGCAGTTCACGCACTCTAGTGGAGGACTTTGCAACTGCAGCAGTGTTGCCTGCAGGTACCATGACATCACAGTGAGTGACGACCGTGTCCTAGAGACAAGATGAGCTTGGTGAGGTGAGCAGTTTCCCACTTGAGGGCTCGGTGTCTCTGCTGGGGGAGTGATTTTGCTGAGGTGGGAGCTAACCACTTCACGCAGCATGAAGGAAAATGTAAGCCAGATACAAGGTAACATGTGCTTTAATCTGGGATGTGGTAATGACCCTCGTGGCTGGTGGAGAAAGCCGTTCATGTCCTTCAGTCCAACGTGAACATCGGTCATGCTCATGCACGGTAATCTAGCCACATTCCTCAGACTGCCAGGGCACTGCGAACAATGCCAAATGGCAGCTGTCTGAGTGCGGCAGAACACTTTATGAGTATGGGTAAGGGAATAGTGGAAGCGAAGACTACTCCACTCTCACCCTAAGTATCACCATTCATCCTTCACACTGGAAGCCTCACCCACACCTCACTGGTGACATAGATCTAAATGGGAACCTGACACTAACCCTGCGCCTTAAGCTAACTCCATGCTAAGACATAATTTGATGTGATCCCTAACCCGAAGCTTTACGCTTATCCCTGACCTCAACATCGATTCGTCTTCACTGTTACCTGAAACGCACATCGCATCATCCCTCATAATGAACTACCTAAGCTCTAAAAAACACAGAAGTTCACACTGAATGTCACCTCTTACAAAACACGAAGAGAAGATGTAACCATACTCGAGCACACCTCATCACTGTAACCTGACCCACAGGCAATGCGTTTAGTTTCCTATGGCCCAGAGAATTTTACCTTTATCGTTTTGTCTCACTGCAAATATCCTGCAAACGTTACCTTGGAGAGCAGCTTCCCCATTAAAATTGGGTCCCCTCAGTCTAACTCCATCCTTCATCCGGACACTTAAAATTTCTCAGACTATAACAATCTCTCACACATCACTTAATCCTAAAGAACTAATAAACACACACACACACAACACAGACAACCACACAGAACACACCCATACACGACACCACCACACGTGCGACACAACACACAGAATATAACAACACAGAAACACCACGCAATACACACGACACAAAGGAAACACATTCAATACACCACACACAACGCACACACACCAAACATATAAGGAAACAGCACACACATTGAACACACAACATGCGCAAACACGGACAGCCCACAAACACACAGGAGACACAGTAAAACATTAGAACACACGGAAACACAACACAAGGAACAGCACACACAACCTACAGAAAACAACCCTAACACACAACATACACAACACACATCTCACCCAGAGTACAACCACTCGAAACCACCCCCTGACCCACAATAACACCCACAGCACTCAGACGAAACGACACAAAACTCCATAAAGCTCACTCAAGATAACCACACCGAATATACACACAGCACCACCCAAAAAGCGTGACACTACAGCACGCACACTGCACACACTACGCAGAAAAAACACAACACCACGCACAGCAAAGAACACAGAATGCACACTAAGCCACACAGAAACACCACATAACACAACAGCAAATACACACCTCTAACCCAGCGAATATACACACATCACCACCGTGACCGCAAAATACACCACTCAACACACACACACACACCACACACACAGTGCACAACCCGAAGAATCACAGAACAATCACAGCCACACTCGACACACACAACGCATCACACACAACCACACACAAAATATCTCACACACACAAATTCACACATCCACACACCCACAACCACGTAGAAAAACAATCACACATGCAGCCGCACACAACCCACATCAAAACACATACCTTCCCCCACACAACACACAAACACACAACACTAGAACACAGAACATATGCAATGCACATTTCACACACTATACACAGCAAAAAAACACAGATACACAACACACGCCTCTCACACCACCAAAGACAGCCAGCACAGTGTGAAACACATATCCCACACATAGAACAAACACAAATACAGTACGCAACAGCCACGATACACACAAACAACACAAACCACACACAAAAGTCACAGTCGACACAACGCACACACCATGCACACCGTGCAGAACACATTACATATCCCAACACAAAACACAAAGGACAGGCACGTCACACACTGCACATGACACAATAAGGCACACAAACGCAAATCGCACAGCACCCCACCACTAACACGAGGAACACACTCGAAAGAACCTACAGAATGCAGAGCAGGGTGCTCAGCACAAGTAACTGCAGTTAACACACAGAACACGTATGCTACTTACAACTGGAAACAACACACAAAGGGCAAGCACAGCACACAAAACACAAACAGCGCAACACACATTGGATACAGTCGAAGGAATGTAAACCCAGCACACCAACAAACAAAGTCACAGCACAGAATCACAGCACACAACACTGCAGACACAAAACAGGCAACACTCACAAGACACAAGGATCCACTCAAAACACACCACACTCAAGATATCTAACCACACACAACAACCCCCCACCACAACATGCCACATAGAAATGGCACAACATTCACCACAAACAGCCAAGGACCCAAATGACACTCAGAACACACAACACAGACAACGCACAATGCACACAAAGGTAGACACACCACCCAGACACACCAGTACACCAAACAGACAACAAAAGAACAGAACGTAACGCAGCAATCAATCACACAAGAAACAAAACAGAACAGTACCGCGTAGAATGAACACACCGCACACACAACACAAAACCAAAAATCACAACACAGAACCACACAAGCAAGAAACACAAGACAGCAACTTCACATACAAAAAAAATGAACTGCTAAGGACCCATACATAACACACCACACCAAAAGACTGACCCCAAGCACACAGCGTCCACATGACAACACACAGAGCACACTCACAACATACAGACCATGCATAAATGAGCACACACCTTAAGACCGAGCTTCCACACACATCACAAAACACACAATACACCACAATGCACAACACAGTCTAAACGAAGCAGTCACAGACAGAACACCGCACGCAACACACACAACCACGCAAGATACACACACAACATTCACAACATAAAGTGAAACGCGTGCTATATAAACTACACACATTGTCCACACAGCGAAATCACAATGCACAGGTATTACATGGTACAGACACAGCACACAACACTCCCTCAATACACAGCACACCGTACACAAGCACACAAACAACACAACAAATACAAAAGTGAAACAATCAACAGGCAAAATACCCAAGCTGAATGCACTAAATCATGATCCCAACCCTGTCAATGACCTTGAAACTACATTGAATAATATCCATAACCGTTGCCTGTACACTGTCATTATTAACCTAACACACTCTCCCAAAGCCCGAAAGTGGCTTCTGCCTCCCAAGCCATGGTGGCCATGCCAAATACTTATAACTTCTGCAAGCAAACCCAAATACCGTTCAGCACCCCAAGTGTGAGCTTCACACAAGATTTCCCACCAATAACTGAGCCAATATAGAATATTAACCAAGGACCCAACACAAGCCTCTGTGCTATCCCCCTGACTGAAATCCTGGTCCCTGCTGAGATCTGGGTGGACTACAGGCCTGTGAGGCTGCATGGATGCAGGAGACGTTCGTGGACCTTGTGCTGGGTTTTCTCCCGTTTGAACATGCCATGGTGGAGCTCTTCATATACATATACACATATATATGTACAAAGACATATAAATATACACACCCATATATAAACGCATATATTCCTGAACAAATAATTTTCGCTCCCTCAGACGATAGAGCTCTCCAGGGTGGGGCAGTTCACGCACTCTAGTGGAGGACTTTGCAACTGCAGCAGTGTTGCCTGCAGGTACCATGACATCACAGTGAGTGACGACCGTGTCCTAGAGACAAGATGAGCTTGGTGAGGTGAGCAGTTTCCCACTTGAGGGCTCGGTGTCTCTGCTGGGGGAGTGATTTTGCTGAGGTGGGAGCTAACCACTTCACGCAGCATGAAGGAAAATGTAAGCCAGATACAAGGTAACATGTGCTTTAATCTGGGATGTGGTAATGACCCTCGTGGCTGGTGGAGAAAGCCGTTCATGTCCTTCAGTCCAACGTGAACATCGGTCATGCTCATGCACGGTAATCTAGCCACATTCCTCAGACTGCCAGGGCACTGCGAACAATGCCAAATGGCAGCTGTCTGAGTGCGGCAGAACACTTTATGAGTATGGGTAAGGGAATAGTGGAAGCGAAGACTACTCCACTCTCACCCTAAGTATCACCATTCATCCTTCACACTGGAAGCCTCACCCACACCTCACTGGTGACATAGATCTAAATGGGAACCTGACACTAACCCTGCGCCTTAAGCTAACTCCATGCTAAGACATAATTTGATGTGATCCCTAACCCGAAGCTTTACGCTTATCCCTGACCTCAACATCGATTCGTCTTCACTGTTACCTGAAACGCACATCGCATCATCCCTCATAATGAACTACCTAAGCTCTAAAAAACACAGAAGTTCACACTGAATGTCACCTCTTACAAAACACGAAGAGAAGATGTAACCATACTCGAGCACACCTCATCACTGTAACCTGACCCACAGGCAATGCGTTTAGTTTCCTATGGCCCAGAGAATTTTACCTTTATCGTTTTGTCTCACTGCAAATATCCTGCAAACGTTACCTTGGAGAGCAGCTTCCCCATTAAAATTGGGTCCCCTCAGTCTAACTCCATCCTTCATCCGGACACTTAAAATTTCTCAGACTATAACAATCTCCCACACATCACTTAATCCTAAAGAACTAATAAACACACACACACACAACACAGACAACCACACAGAACACACCCATACACGACACCACCACACGTGCGACACAACACACAGAATATAACAACACAGAAACACCACGCAATACACACGACACAAAGGAAACACATTCAATACACCACACACAACGCACACACACCAAACATATAAGGAAACAGCACACACATTGAACACACAACATGCGCAAACACGGACAGCCCACAAACACACAGGAGACACAGTAAAACATTAGAACACACGGAAACACAACACAAGGAACAGCACACACAACCTACAGAAAACAACCCTAACACACAACATACACAACACACATCTCACCCAGAGTACAACCACTCGAAACCACCCCCTGACCCACAATAACACCCACAGCACTCAGACGAAACGACACAAAACTCCATAAAGCTCACTCAAGATAACCACACCGAATATACACACAGCACCACCCAAAAAGCGTGACACTACAGCACGCACACTGCACACACTACGCAGAAAAAACACAACACCACGCACAGCAAAGAACACAGAATGCACACTAAGCCACACAGAAACACCACATAACACAACAGCAAATACACACCTCTAACCCAGCGAATATACACACATCACCACCGTGACCGCAAAATACACCACTCAACACACACACACACACCACACACACAGTGCACAACCCGAAGAATCACAGAACAATCACAGCCACACTCGACACACACAACGCATCACACACAACCACACACAAAATATCTCACACACACAAATTCACACATCCACACACCCACAACCACGTAGAAAAACAATCACACATGCAGCCGCACACAACCCACATCAAAACACATACCTTCCCCCACACAACACACAAACACACAACACTAGAACACAGAACATATGCAATGCACATTTCACACACTATACACAGCAAAAAAACACAGATACACAACACACGCCTCTCACACCACCAAAGACAGCCAGCACAGTGTGAAACACATATCCCACACATAGAACAAACACAAATACAGTACGCAACAGCCACGATGCACACAAACAACACAAACCACACACAAAAGTCACAGTCGACACAACGCACACACCATGCACACCGTGCAGAACACATTACATATCCCAACACAAAACACAAAGGACAGGCACGTCACACACTGCACATGACACAATAAGGCACACAAACGCAAATCGCACAGCACCCCACCACTAACACGAGGAACACACTCGAAAGAACCTACAGAATGCAGAGCAGGGTGCTCAGCACAAGTAACTGCAGTTAACACACAGAACACGTATGCTACTTACAACTGGAAACAACACACAAAGGGCAAGCACAGCACACAAAACACAAACAGCGCAACACACATTGGATACAGTCGAAGGAATGTAAACCCAGCACACCAACAAACAAAGTCACAGCACAGAATCACAGCACACAACACTGCAGACACAAAACAGGCAACACTCACAAGACACAAGGATCCACTCAAAACACACCACACTCAAGATATCTAACCACACACAACAACCCCCCACCACAACATGCCACATAGAAATGGCACAACATTCACCACAAACAGCCAAGGACCAAAATGACACTCAGAACACACAACACAGACAACGCACAATGCACACAAAGGTAGACACACCACCCAGACACACCAGTACACCAAACAGACAACAAAAGAACAGAACGTAACGCAGCAATCAATCACACAAGAAACAAAACAGAACAGTACCGCGTAGAATGAACACACCGCACACACAACACAAAACCAAAAATCACAACACAGAACCACACAAGCAAGAAACACAAGACAGCAACTTCACATACAAAAAAAATGAACTGCTAAGGACCCATACATAACACACCACACCAAAAGACTGACCCCAAGCACACAGCGTCCACATGACAACACACAGAGCACACTCACAACATACAGACCATGCATAAATGAGCACACACCTTAAGACCGAGCTTCCACACACATCACAAAACACACAATACACCACAATGCACAACACAGTCTAAACGAAGCAGTCACAGACAGAACACCGCACGCAACACACACAACCACGCAAGATACACACACAACATTCACAACATAAAGTGAAACGCGTGCTATATAAACTACACACATTGTCCACACAGCGAAATCACAATGCACAGGTATTACATGGTACAGACACAGCACACAACACTCCCTCAATACACAGCACACCGTACACAAGCACACAAACAACACAACAAATACAAAAGTGAAACAATCAACAGGCAAAATACCCAAGCTGAATGCACTAAATCATGATCCCAACCCTGTCAATGACCTTGAAACTACATTGAATAATATCCATAACCGTTGCCTGTACACTGTCATTATTAACCTAACACACTCTCCCAAAGCCCGAAAGTGGCTTCTGCCTCCCAAGCCATGGTGGCCATGCCAAATACTTATAACTTCTGCAAGCAAACCCAAATACCGTTCAGCACCCCAAGTGTGAGCTTCACACAAGATTTCCCACCAATAACTGAGCCAATATAGAATATTAACCAAGGACCCAACACAAGCCTCTGTGCTATCCCCCTGACTGAAATCCTGGTCCCTGCTGAGATCTGGGTGGACTACAGGCCTGTGAGGCTGCATGGATGCAGGAGACGTTCGTGGACCTTGTGCTGGGTTTTCTCCCGTTTGAACATGCCATGGTGGAGCTCTTCATATACATATACACATATATATGTACAAAGACATATAAATATACACACCCATATATAAACGCATATATTCCTGAACAAATAATTTTCGCTCCCTCAGACGATAGAGCTCTCCAGGGTGGGGCAGTTCACGCACTCTAGTGGAGGACTTTGCAACTGCAGCAGTGTTGCCTGCAGGTACCATGACATCACAGTGAGTGACGACCGTGTCCTAGAGACAAGATGAGCTTGGTGAGGTGAGCAGTTTCCCACTTGAGGGCTCGGTGTCTCTGCTGGGGGAGTGATTTTGCTGAGGTGGGAGCTAACCACTTCACGCAGCATGAAGGAAAATGTAAGCCAGATACAAGGTAACATGTGCTTTAATCTGGGATGTGGTAATGACCCTCGTGGCTGGTGGAGAAAGCCGTTCATGTCCTTCAGTCCAACGTGAACATCGGTCATGCTCATGCACGGTAATCTAGCCACATTCCTCAGACTGCCAGGGCACTGCGAACAATGCCAAATGGCAGCTGTCTGAGTGCGGCAGAACACTTTATGAGTATGGGTAAGGGAATAGTGGAAGCGAAGACTACTCCACTCTCACCCTAAGTATCACCATTCATCCTTCACACTGGAAGCCTCACCCACACCTCACTGGTGACATAGATCTAAATGGGAACCTGACACTAACCCTGCGCCTTAAGCTAACTCCATGCTAAGACATAATTTGATGTGATCCCTAACCCGAAGCTTTACGCTTATCCCTGACCTCAACATCGATTCGTCTTCACTGTTACCTGAAACGCACATCGCATCATCCCTCATAATGAACTACCTAAGCTCTAAAAAACACAGAAGTTCACACTGAATGTCACCTCTTACAAAACACGAAGAGAAGATGTAACCATACTCGAGCACACCTCATCACTGTAACCTGACCCACAGGCAATGCGTTTAGTTTCCTATGGCCCAGAGAATTTTACCTTTATCGTTTTGTCTCACTGCAAATATCCTGCAAACGTTACCTTGGAGAGCAGCTTCCCCATTAAAATTGGGTCCCCTCAGTCTAACTCCATCCTTCATCCGGACACTTAAAATTTCTCAGACTATAACAATCTCCCACACATCACTTAATCCTAAAGAACTAATAAACACACACACACACAACACAGACAACCACACAGAACACACCCATACACGACACCACCACACGTGCGACACAACACACAGAATATAACAACACAGAAACACCACGCAATACACACGACACAAAGGAAACACATTCAATACACCACACACAACGCACACACACCAAACATATAAGGAAACAGCACACACATTGAACACACAACATGCGCAAACACGGACAGCCCACAAACACACAGGAGACACAGTAAAACATTAGAACACACGGAAACACAACACAAGGAACAGCACACACAACCTACAGAAAACAACCCTAACACACAACATACACAACACACATCTCACCCAGAGTACAACCACTCGAAACCACCCCCTGACCCACAATAACACCCACAGCACTCAGACGAAACGACACAAAACTCCATAAAGCTCACTCAAGATAACCACACCGAATATACACACAGCACCACCCAAAAAGCGTGACACTACAGCACGCACACTGCACACACTACGCAGAAAAAACACAACACCACGCACAGCAAAGAACACAGAATGCACACTAAGCCACACAGAAACACCACATAACACAACAGCAAATACACACCTCTAACCCAGCGAATATACACACATCACCACCGTGACCGCAAAATACACCACTCAACACACACACACACACCACACACACAGTGCACAACCCGAAGAATCACAGAACAATCACAGCCACACTCGACACACACAACGCATCACACACAACCACACACAAAATATCTCACACACACAAATTCACACATCCACACACCCACAACCACGTAGAAAAACAATCACACATGCAGCCGCACACAACCCACATCAAAACACATACCTTCCCCCACACAACACACAAACACACAACACTAGAACACAGAACATATGCAATGCACATTTCACACACTATACACAGCAAAAAAACACAGATACACAACACACGCCTCTCACACCACCAAAGACAGCCAGCACAGTGTGAAACACATATCCCACACATAGAACAAACACAAATACAGTACGCAACAGCCACGATACACACAAACAACACAAACCACACACAAAAGTCACAGTCGACACAACGCACACACCATGCACACCGTGCAGAACACATTACATATCCCAACACAAAACACAAAGGACAGGCACGTCACACACTGCACATGACACAATAAGGCACACAAACGCAAATCGCACAGCACCCCACCACTAACACGAGGAACACACTCGAAAGAACCTACAGAATGCAGAGCAGGGTGCTCAGCACAAGTAACTGCAGTTAACACACAGAACACGTATGCTACTTACAACTGGAAACAACACACAAAGGGCAAGCACAGCACACAAAACACAAACAGCGCAACACACATTGGATACAGTCGAAGGAATGTAAACCCAGCACACCAACAAACAAAGTCACAGCACAGAATCACAGCACACAACACTGCAGACACAAAACAGGCAACACTCACAAGACACAAGGATCCACTCAAAACACACCACACTCAAGATATCTAACCACACACAACAACCCCCCACCACAACATGCCACATAGAAATGGCACAACATTCACCACAAACAGCCAAGGACCCAAATGACACTCAGAACACACAACACAGACAACGCACAATGCACACAAAGGTAGACACACCACCCAGACACACCAGTACACCAAACAGACAACAAAAGAACAGAACGTAACGCAGCAATCAATCACACAAGAAACAAAACAGAACAGTACCGCGTAGAATGAACACACCGCACACACAACACAAAACCAAAAATCACAACACAGAACCACACAAGCAAGAAACACAAGACAGCAACTTCACATACAAAAAAAATGAACTGCTAAGGACCCATACATAACACACCACACCAAAAGACTGACCCCAAGCACACAGCGTCCACATGACAACACACAGAGCACACTCACAACATACAGACCATGCATAAATGAGCACACACCTTAAGACCGAGCTTCCACACACATCACAAAACACACAATACACCACAATGCACAACACAGTCTAAACGAAGCAGTCACAGACAGAACACCGCACGCAACACACACAACCACGCAAGATACACACACAACATTCACAACATAAAGTGAAACGCGTGCTATATAAACTACACACATTGTCCACACAGCGAAATCACAATGCACAGGTATTACATGGTACAGACACAGCACACAACACTCCCTCAATACACAGCACACCGTACACAAGCACACAAACAACACAACAAATACAAAAGTGAAACAATCAACAGGCAAAATACCCAAGCTGAATGCACTAAATCATGATCCCAACCCTGTCAATGACCTTGAAACTACATTGAATAATATCCATAACCGTTGCCTGTACACTGTCATTATTAACCTAACACACTCTCCCAAAGCCCGAAAGTGGCTTCTGCCTCCCAAGCCATGGTGGCCATGCCAAATACTTATAACTTCTGCAAGCAAACCCAAATACCGTTCAGCACCCCAAGTGTGAGCTTCACACAAGATTTCCCACCAATAACTGAGCCAATATAGAATATTAACCAAGGACCCAACACAAGCCTCTGTGCTATCCCCCTGACTGAAATCCTGGTCCCTGCTGAGATCTGGGGTGAACTAGAGGCCTGTGAGGCTGCATGGATGCAGGAGACGTTCGTGGACCTTGTGCTGGGTTTTCTCCCGTTTGAACATGCCATGGTGGAGCTCTTCATATACATATACACGTATATATGTACAAAGACATATAAATATACACACCCATATGTAAACGCATATATTCCTGAACAAATAATTTTCGCTCCCTCAGACGATAGAGCTCTCCAGGGTGGGGCAGTTCACGCACTCTAGTGGAGGACTTTGCAACTGCAGCAGTGTTGCCTGCAGGTACCATGACATCACAGTGAGTGACGACCGTGTCCTAGAGACAAGATGAGCTTGGTGAGGTGAGCAGTTTCCCACTTGAGGGCTCGGTGTCTCTGCTGGGGGAGTGATTTGGCTGAGGTGGGAGCCAATCACCTCACGCAGCATGAAGGATAATGTAAGCCAGATACAAGGTAACATGTGTTTTAATCTGGGATGTGGTAATGACCCTCGTGGCTGGTGGAGAAAGCCGTTCATGTCCTTCAGTCCAACGTGAATATCGGTCATGCTCATGCACGGTAATCTAGCCACATTCCTCAGACTGCCAGGGCACTGCGAACAATGCCAAATGGCAGCTGTCTGAGTGCGGCAGAACACTTTTGAGTATGGGTAAGGGAATAGTGGAAGCGAAGACTACTCCACTCTCACCCTAAGTATCACCATTCATCCTTCACACTGGAAGCCTCACCCACACCTCCCTGGTGACATACATCTAAATGGGAACCTGACACTAAAACTGCGCCTTAAGCTAACTCCATGCTAGGACGTAATTTGATGTGATCCCTAACCCGAAGCTTTACGCTTATCCCTGACCTCAACATCGTTTCGTCTTCACACTGTTACCTGTAATGCACATCGCCTCATCCCTCATAATGAACTACCTAAGCTCTAAACATAACCGAAGTTCACACTGAGTGTCACCTCTTAAAAAACACGAATAGAAGATGTAACCATACTCGAGCACACCTCTTCACTGTAACCTGACCCACAGGCAATGCGTTTAGTTTCCTACGGCCCAGAGAATTTCACTTAATCGTTTTGTCTCACTGCAAATATCCTGCAAACGTTACCTTGGAGAGCAGCTTCCCCATTAAAGTTGGGTCCCTTCATTCTAACTCCATCCTTCATCCGGACACTTAATTTTCTCAGACTCCAACAATCTCCCACATATCACTTAATCCTAAAGAACAAATAAACACACACACACACAACACAGGCAACCACACAGAACACACCCATGACACGACAACACCACACGTGCGACACAACACACACAATATAACAACACAGAAACAGCACGCAATACACACGACACAAAGGGAACACATTCAATACACCACACACAACACACACACACAAAACATATAAGGAAACAACACACACATTGAACGCACAACATGCGCAAACACGCACAGCCCACAAACACACAGGAGACACAGTAAATCATTAGAACACACGGAAACACAACACAAGGAACAGCACACACAACCTACAGAAAACAACCCTAACACACAACATACACAACACACATCTCACCCAGAGTACAACCACTCGAAACCACCCCCTGACCCACAATAACACCCACAGGAACAGACGAAACGACACAAAACTCCATAAAGCTCACTCAAGGTAACCACACAGAATATACACACAGCACCACCCAAAAAGCGTGACACTACAGCACGCACACTGCACACACTACGCAGAAAAAACACAACACCACGCAGAGCAAAGAACACAGAAAACACACTAAGCCACACAGAAACACCACATAACACAACAGCAAGTACACACCTCTAACCCAGCGAATATACACACATCACCACCATGACTGCAAAACACACCACTCAACACACACACACACACACACCACACACAGTGCACAACCCGAAGAATCACAGACCAATCACAGAAACACTCGACACACACAACGCATCACACACAACCACACACACACAAATTCACACATCCATACCCTCACACATCCACACACCCACAACCACGTAGAAAAACAATCACACATGCAGACACACACAAAACCCACATCAAAACACATACCTTCCCCCACACAACACACAAACACACAACACTAGAACGCAGAACACATGCAATGCACATTTCACACACTATACACAGCAAAAAAACACAGATATACAACACACGCCTCTCACACCACCAAAGACAGCCAGCACAGTGTGAAACACATATCCCACACATAGAACAAACACAAATACAGTACGCAACAGCCACGATGCACACAAACCACACAAACCACACACAAAAGTCACAGTCGACACAACGCACACACCGTACACACCGCGCGGAACACATTACATAGCCCAGCACGAAACACAAAGGACAGGCACATCACACACTGCACATGACACAGGAAGGCACACAAACGCAAATCACACAGCACCCCACCACTAACACGAGGAACACACTCGAAAGAACCTACAGAATGCAGAGCAGCGTGCCCTGCACAAGTAACTGCAGTCAACACACAGAACACGTATACTACTTACAACTGGAAACAACACACAAAGGGCAAGCACAGCACACAAAACACACACAGCGCAACACACATTAGATACAGTCGAAGGAGAGTAAACCCAGCACACCAACAAACAAAGTCGCAGCACAGAATCACAGCACACAACACTGCAGACACAAAACAGGCAACACTCACAAGACACAAGGATCCACTCAAAACACACCACACACAAGACATCTAACCACACACAACACAGCCCCCACACAACACGCCACACAGAAACGGCACAACATGCACCACAAACAGCCAAGAACCCAAATGACACTCATAACACACAACACAGACAACGCACAATGTGCACAATGGCAGACACACCACCCAGACACACCAGTACAATAAACAGACAACAAAGGAACAGAAAGTAATGCAGCAATCAGTCACACAAGAAACAAAACAGAGCAGTACCGCATAGAATGAACACACCGCACACGCATCACAAAACCAAAAATCACGACACAGAACCGCACAAACAAGAAACACAAGACACCAACTTCACATACAAAAAAAATTAACTGCTAAGGACCCATAACACACCACACCGAAAGACTGACCCCAAGCACACAGCGTCCACATGACAACACACAGAGCACACTCACAACATACAGACCATGCATAAATGAGCACACACCTTAAGACCGAGCTTCCACACACATCACAAAACACACAATACACCACAATGCACAACACAGTCTAAACGAAGCAGTCACAGACAGAACACCGCACGCAACACACACAACCACGCAAGATACACACACAACATTCACAACATAAAGTGAAACGCGTGCTATATAAACTACACACATTGTCCACACAGCGAAATCACAATGCACAGGTATTACATGGCACAGACACAGCACACAACACTCCCTCAATACACAGCACACCGTACACAAGCACACAAACAACACAACAAATACAAAAGTGAAACAATCAACAGGCAAAATACCCAAGCTGAATGCACTAAATCATGATCCCAACCCTGTCAATGACCTTGAAACTACATTGAATAATATCCATAACCGTTGCCTGTACACTGTCATTATTAACCTAACACACTCTCCCAAAGCCCGAAAGTGGCTTCTGCCTCCCAAGCCATGGTGGCCATGCCAAATACTTATAACTTCTGCAAGCAAACCCAAATACCGTTCAGCACCCCAAGTGTGAGCTTCACACAAGATTTCCCACCAATAACTGAGCCAATATAGAATATTAACCAAGGACCCAACACAAGCCTCTGTGCTATCCCCCTGACTGAAATCCTGGTCCCTGCTGAGATCTGGGTGGACTACAGGCCTGTGAGGCTGCATGGATGCAGGAGACGTTCGTGGACCTTGTGCTGGGTTTTCTCCCGTTTGAACATGCCATGGTGGAGCTCTTCATATACATATACACGTATATATGTACAAAGACATATAAATATACACACCCATATATAAACGCATATATTCCTGAACAAATAATTTTCGCTCCCTCAGACGATAGAGCTCTCCAGGGTGGGGCAGTTCACGCACTCTAGTGGAGGACTTTGCAACTGCAGCAGTGTTGCCTGCAGGTACCATGACATCACAGTGAGTGACGACCGTGTCCTAGAGACAAGATGAGCTTGGTGAGGTGAGCAGTTTCCCACTTGAGGGCTCGGTGTCTCTGCTGAGGGTGTGATTTTGCTGAGGTGGGAGCTAACCACTTCACGCAGCATGAAGGAAAATGTAAGCCAGATACAAGGTAACATGTGCTTTAATCTGGGATGTGGTAATGACCCTCGTGGCTGGTGGAGAAAGCCGTTCATGTCCTTCAGTCCAACGTGAACATCGGTCATGCTCATGCACGGTAATCTAGCCACATTCCTCAGACTGCCAGGGCACTGCGAACAATGCCAAATGGCAGCTGTCTGAGTGCGGCAGAACACTTTATGAGTATGGGTAAGGGAATAGTGGAAGCGAAGACTACTCCACTCTCACCCTAAGTATCACCATTCATCCTTCACACTGGAAGCCTCACCCACACCTCACTGGTGACATAGATCTAAATGGGAACCTGACACTAACCCTGCGCCTTAAGCTAACTCCATGCTAAGACATAATTTGATGTGATCCCTAACCCGAAGCTTTACGCTTATCCCTGACCTCAACATCGATTCGTCTTCACTGTTACCTGAAACGCACATCGCATCATCCCTCATAATGAACTACCTAAGCTCTAAAAAACACAGAAGTTCACACTGAATGTCACCTCTTACAAAACACGAAGAGAAGATGTAACCATACTCGAGCACACCTCATCACTGTAACCTGACCCACAGGCAATGCGTTTAGTTTCCTATGGCCCAGAGAATTTTACCTTTATCGTTTTGTCTCACTGCAAATATCCTGCAAACGTTACCTTGGAGAGCAGCTTCCCCATTAAAATTGGGTCCCCTCAGTCTAACTCCATCCTTCATCCGGACACTTAAAATTTCTCAGACTATAACAATCTCCCACACATCACTTAATCCTAAAGAACTAATAAACACACACACACACAACACAGACAACCACACAGAACACACCCATACACGACACCACCACACGTGCGACACAACACACAGAATATAACAACACAGAAACACCACGCAATACACACGACACAAAGGAAACACATTCAATACACCACACACAACGCACACACACCAAACATATAAGGAAACAGCACACACATTGAACACACAACATGCGCAAACACGGACAGCCCACAAACACACAGGAGACACAGTAAAACATTAGAACACACGGAAACACAACACAAGGAACAGCACACACAACCTACAGAAAACAACCCTAACACACAACATACACAACACACATCTCACCCAGAGTACAACCACTCGAAACCACCCCCTGACCCACAATAACACCCACAGCACTCAGACGAAACGACACAAAACTCCATAAAGCTCACTCAAGATAACCACACCGAATATACACACAGCACCACCCAAAAAGCGTGACACTACAGCACGCACACTGCACACACTACGCAGAAAAAACACAACACCACGCACAGCAAAGAACACAGAATGCACACTAAGCCACACAGAAACACCACATAACACAACAGCAAATACACACCTCTAACCCAGCGAATATACACACATCACCACCGTGACCGCAAAATACACCACTCAACACACACACACACACCACACACACAGTGCACAACCCGAAGAATCACAGAACAATCACAGCCACACTCGACACACACAACGCATCACACACAACCACACACAAAATATCTCACACACACAAATTCACACATCCACACACCCACAACCACGTAGAAAAACAATCACACATGCAGCCGCACACAACCCACATCAAAACACATACCTTCCCCCACACAACACACAAACACACAACACTAGAACACAGAACATATGCAATGCACATTTCACACACTATACACAGCAAAAAAACACAGATACACAACACACGCCTCTCACACCACCAAAGACAGCCAGCACAGTGTGAAACACATATCCCACACATAGAACAAACACAAATACAGTACGCAACAGCCACGATACACACAAACAACACAAACCACACACAAAAGTCACAGTCGACACAACGCACACACCATGCACACCGTGCAGAACACATTACATATCCCAACACAAAACACAAAGGACAGGCACGTCACACACTGCACATGACACAATAAGGCACACAAACGCAAATCGCACAGCACCCCACCACTAACACGAGGAACACACTCGAAAGAACCTACAGAATGCAGAGCAGGGTGCTCAGCACAAGTAACTGCAGTTAACACACAGAACACGTATGCTACTTACAACTGGAAACAACACACAAAGGGCAAGCACAGCACACAAAACACAAACAGCGCAACACACATTGGATACAGTCGAAGGAATGTAAACCCAGCACACCAACAAACAAAGTCACAGCACAGAATCACAGCACACAACACTGCAGACACAAAACAGGCAACACTCACAAGACACAAGGATCCACTCAAAACACACCACACTCAAGATATCTAACCACACACAACAACCCCCCACCACAACATGCCACATAGAAATGGCACAACATTCACCACAAACAGCCAAGGACCCAAATGACACTCAGAACACACAACACAGACAACGCACAATGCACACAAAGGTAGACACACCACCCAGACACACCAGTACACCAAACAGACAACAAAAGAACAGAACGTAACGCAGCAATCAATCACACAAGAAACAAAACAGAACAGTACCGCGTAGAATGAACACACCGCACACACAACACAAAACCAAAAATCACAACACAGAACCACACAAGCAAGAAACACAAGACAGCAACTTCACATACAAAAAAAATGAACTGCTAAGGACCCATACATAACACACCACACCAAAAGACTGACCCCAAGCACACAGCGTCCACATGACAACACACAGAGCACACTCACAACATACAGACCATGCATAAATGAGCACACACCTTAAGACCGAGCTTCCACACACATCACAAAACACACAATACACCACAATGCACAACACAGTCTAAACGAAGCAGTCACAGACAGAACACCGCACGCAACACACACAACCACGCAAGATACACACACAACATTCACAACATAAAGTGAAACGCGTGCTATATAAACTACACACATTGTCCACACAGCGAAATCACAATGCACAGGTATTACATGGTACAGACACAGCACACAACACTCCCTCAATACACAGCACACCGTACACAAGCACACAAACAACACAACAAATACAAAAGTGAAACAATCAACAGGCAAAATACCCAAGCTGAATGCACTAAATCATGATCCCAACCCTGTCAATGACCTTGAAACTACATTGAATAATATCCATAACCGTTGCCTGTACACTGTCATTATTAACCTAACACACTCTCCCAAAGCCCGAAAGTGGCTTCTGCCTCCCAAGCCATGGTGGCCATGCCAAATACTTATAACTTCTGCAAGCAAACCCAAATACCGTTCAGCACCCCAAGTGTGAGCTTCACACAAGATTTCCCACCAATAACTGAGCCAATATAGAATATTAACCAAGGACCCAACACAAGCCTCTGTGCTATCCCCCTGACTGAAATCCTGGTCGCTGCTGAGATCTGGGTGGACTACAGGCCTGTGAGGCTGCATGGATGCAGGAGACGTTCGTGGACCTTGTGCTGGGTTTTCTCCCGTTTGAACATGCCATGGTGGAGCTCTTCATATACATATACACATATATATGTACAAAGACATATAAATATACACACCCATATATAAACGCATATATTCCTGAACAAATAATTTTCGCTCCCTCAGACGATAGAGCTCTCCAGGGTGGGGCAGTTCACGCACTCTAGTGGAGGACTTTGCAACTGCAGCAGTGTTGCCTGCAGGTACCATGACATCACAGTGAGTGACGACCGTGTCCTAGAGACAAGATGAGCTTGGTGAGGTGAGCAGTTTCCCACTTGAGGGCTCGGTGTCTCTGCTGGGGGAGTGATTTTGCTGAGGTGGGAGCTAACCACTTCACGCAGCATGAAGGAAAATGTAAGCCAGATACAAGGTAACATGTGCTTTAATCTGGGATGTGGTAATGACCCTCGTGGCTGGTGGAGAAAGCCGTTCATGTCCTTCAGTCCAACGTGAACATCGGTCATGCTCATGCACGGTAATCTAGCCACATTCCTCAGACTGCCAGGGCACTGCGAACAATGCCAAATGGCAGCTGTCTGAGTGCGGCAGAACACTTTATGAGTATGGGTAAGGGAATAGTGGAAGCGAAGACTACTCCACTCTCACCCTAAGTATCACCATTCATCCTTCACACTGGAAGCCTCACCCACACCTCACTGGTGACATAGATCTAAATGGGAACCTGACACTAACCCTGCGCCTTAAGCTAACTCCATGCTAAGACATAATTTGATGTGATCCCTAACCCGAAGCTTTACGCTTATCCCTGACCTCAACATCGATTCGTCTTCACTGTTACCTGAAACGCACATCGCATCATCCCTCATAATGAACTACCTAAGCTCTAAAAAACACAGAAGTTCACACTGAATGTCACCTCTTACAAAACACGAAGAGAAGATGTAACCATACTCGAGCACACCTCATCACTGTAACCTGACCCACAGGCAATGCGTTTAGTTTCCTATGGCCCAGAGAATTTTACCTTTATCGTTTTGTCTCACTGCAAATATCCTGCAAACGTTACCTTGGAGAGCAGCTTCCCCATTAAAATTGGGTCCCCTCAGTCTAACTCCATCCTTCATCCGGACACTTAAAATTTCTCAGACTATAACAATCTCCCACACATCACTTAATCCTAAAGAACTAATAAACACACACACACACAACACAGACAACCACACAGAACACACCCATACACGACACCACCACACGTGCGACACAACACACAGAATATAACAACACAGAAACACCACGCAATACACACGACACAAAGGAAACACATTCAATACACCACACACAACGCACACACACCAAACATATAAGGAAACAGCACACACATTGAACACACAACATGCGCAAACACGGACAGCCCACAAACACACAGGAGACACAGTAAAACATTAGAACACACGGAAACACAACACAAGGAACAGCACACACAACCTACAGAAAACAACCCTAACACACAACATACACAACACACATCTCACCCAGAGTACAACCACTCGAAACCACCCCCTGACCCACAATAACACCCACAGCACTCAGACGAAACGACACAAAACTCCATAAAGCTCACTCAAGATAACCACACCGAATATACACACAGCACCACCCAAAAAGCGTGACACTACAGCACGCACACTGCACACACTACGCAGAAAAAACACAACACCACGCACAGCAAAGAACACAGAATGCACACTAAGCCACACAGAAACACCACATAACACAACAGCAAATACACACCTCTAACCCAGCGAATATACACACATCACCACCGTGACCGCAAAATACACCACTCAACACACACACACACACCACACACACAGTGCACAACCCGAAGAATCACAGAACAATCACAGCCACACTCGACACACACAACGCATCACACACAACCACACACAAAATATCTCACACACACAAATTCACACATCCACACACCCACAACCACGTAGAAAAACAATCACACATGCAGCCGCACACAACCCACATCAAAACACATACCTTCCCCCACACAACACACAAACACACAACACTAGAACACAGAACATATGCAATGCACATTTCACACACTATACACAGCAAAAAAACACAGATACACAACACACGCCTCTCACACCACCAAAGACAGCCAGCACAGTGTGAAACACATATCCCACACATAGAACAAACACAAATACAGTACGCAACAGCCACGATACACACAAACAACACAAACCACACACAAAAGTCACAGTCGACACAACGCACACACCATGCACACCGTGCAGAACACATTACATATCCCAACACAAAACACAAAGGACAGGCACGTCACACACTGCACATGACACAATAAGGCACACAAACGCAAATCGCACAGCACCCCACCACTAACACGAGGAACACACTCGAAAGAACCTACAGAATGCAGAGCAGGGTGCTCAGCACAAGTAACTGCAGTTAACACACAGAACACGTATGCTACTTACAACTGGAAACAACACACAAAGGGCAAGCACAGCACACAAAACACAAACAGCGCAACACACATTGGATACAGTCGAAGGAATGTAAACCCAGCACACCAACAAACAAAGTCACAGCACAGAATCACAGCACACAACACTGCAGACACAAAACAGGCAACACTCACAAGACACAAGGATCCACTCAAAACACACCACACTCAAGATATCTAACCACACACAACAACCCCCCACCACAACATGCCACATAGAAATGGCACAACATTCACCACAAACAGCCAAGGACCCAAATGACACTCAGAACACACAACACAGACAACGCACAATGCACACAAAGGTAGACACACCACCCAGACACACCAGTACACCAAACAGACAACAAAAGAACAGAACGTAACGCAGCAATCAATCACACAAGAAACAAAACAGAACAGTACCGCGTAGAATGAACACACCGCACACACAACACAAAACCAAAAATCACAACACAGAACCACACAAGCAAGAAACACAAGACAGCAACTTCACATACAAAAAAAATGAACTGCTAAGGACCCATACATAACACACCACACCAAAAGACTGACCCCAAGCACACAGCGTCCACATGACAACACACAGAGCACACTCACAACATACAGACCATGCATAAATGAGCACACACCTTAAGACCGAGCTTCCACACACATCACAAAACACACAATACACCACAATGCACAACACAGTCTAAACGAAGCAGTCACAGACAGAACACCGCACGCAACACACACAACCACGCAAGATACACACACAACATTCACAACATAAAGTGAAACGCGTGCTATATAAACTACACACATTGTCCACACAGCGAAATCACAATGCACAGGTATTACATGGTACAGACACAGCACACAACACTCCCTCAATACACAGCACACCGTACACAAGCACACAAACAACACAACAAATACAAAAGTGAAACAATCAACAGGCAAAATACCCAAGCTGAATGCACTAAATCATGATCCCAACCCTGTCAATGACCTTGAAACTACATTGAATAATATCCATAACCGTTGCCTGTACACTGTCATTATTAACCTAACACACTCTCCCAAAGCCCGAAAGTGGCTTCTGCCTCCCAAGCCATGGTGGCCATGCCAAATACTTATAACTTCTGCAAGCAAACCCAAATACCGTTCAGCACCCCAAGTGTGAGCTTCACACAAGATTTCCCACCAATAACTGAGCCAATATAGAATATTAACCAAGGACCCAACACAAGCCTCTGTGCTATCCCCCTGACTGAAATCCTGGTCCCTGCTGAGATCTGGGTGGACTACAGGCCTGTGAGGCTGCATGGATGCAGGAGACGTTCGTGGACCTTGTGCTGGGTTTTCTCCCGTTTGAACATGCCATGGTGGAGCTCTTCATATACATATACACATATATATGTACAAAGACATATAAATATACACACCCATATATAAACGCATATATTCCTGAACAAATAATTTTCGCTCCCTCAGACGATAGAGCTCTCCAGGGTGGGGCAGTTCACGCACTCTAGTGGAGGACTTTGCAACTGCAGCAGTGTTGCCTGCAGGTACCATGACATCACAGTGAGTGACGACCGTGTCCTAGAGACAAGATGAGCTTGGTGAGGTGAGCAGTTTCCCACTTGAGGGCTCGGTGTCTCTGCTGGGGGAGTGATTTTGCTGAGGTGGGAGCTAACCACTTCACGCAGCATGAAGGAAAATGTAAGCCAGATACAAGGTAACATGTGCTTTAATCTGGGATGTGGTAATGACCCTCGTGGCTGGTGGAGAAAGCCGTTCATGTCCTTCAGTCCAACGTGAACATCGGTCATGCTCATGCACGGTAATCTAGCCACATTCCTCAGACTGCCAGGGCACTGCGAACAATGCCAAATGGCAGCTGTCTGAGTGCGGCAGAACACTTTATGAGTATGGGTAAGGGAATAGTGGAAGCGAAGACTACTCCACTCTCACCCTAAGTATCACCATTCATCCTTCACACTGGAAGCCTCACCCACACCTCACTGGTGACATAGATCTAAATGGGAACCTGACACTAACCCTGCGCCTTAAGCTAACTCCATGCTAAGACATAATTTGATGTGATCCCTAACCCGAAGCTTTACGCTTATCCCTGACCTCAACATCGATTCGTCTTCACTGTTACCTGAAACGCACATCGCATCATCCCTCATAATGAACTACCTAAGCTCTAAAAAACACAGAAGTTCACACTGAATGTCACCTCTTACAAAACACGAAGAGAAGATGTAACCATACTCGAGCACACCTCATCACTGTAACCTGACCCACAGGCAATGCGTTTAGTTTCCTATGGCCCAGAGAATTTTACCTTTATCGTTTTGTCTCACTGCAAATATCCTGCAAACGTTACCTTGGAGAGCAGCTTCCCCATTAAAATTGGGTCCCCTCAGTCTAACTCCATCCTTCATCCGGACACTTAAAATTTCTCAGACTATAACAATCTCCCACACATCACTTAATCCTAAAGAACTAATAAACACACACACACACAACACAGACAACCACACAGAACACACCCATACACGACACCACCACACGTGCGACACAACACACAGAATATAACAACACAGAAACACCACGCAATACACACGACACAAAGGAAACACATTCAATACACCACACACAACGCACACACACCAAACATATAAGGAAACAGCACACACATTGAACACACAACATGCGCAAACACGGACAGCCCACAAACACACAGGAGACACAGTAAAACATTAGAACACACGGAAACACAACACAAGGAACAGCACACACAACCTACAGAAAACAACCCTAACACACAACATACACAACACACATCTCACCCAGAGTACAACCACTCGAAACCACCCCCTGACCCACAATAACACCCACAGCACTCAGACGAAACGACACAAAACTCCATAAAGCTCACTCAAGATAACCACACCGAATATACACACAGCACCACCCAAAAAGCGTGACACTACAGCACGCACACTGCACACACTACGCAGAAAAAACACAACACCACGCACAGCAAAGAACACAGAATGCACACTAAGCCACACAGAAACACCACATAACACAACAGCAAATACACACCTCTAACCCAGCGAATATACACACATCACCACCGTGACCGCAAAATACACCACTCAACACACACACACACACCACACACACAGTGCACAACCCGAAGAATCACAGAACAATCACAGCCACACTCGACACACACAACGCATCACACACAACCACACACAAAATATCTCACACACACAAATTCACACATCCACACACCCACAACCACGTAGAAAAACAATCACACATGCAGCCGCACACAACCCACATCAAAACACATACCTTCCCCCACACAACACACAAACACACAACACTAGAACACAGAACATATGCAATGCACATTTCACACACTATACACAGCAAAAAAACACAGATACACAACACACGCCTCTCACACCACCAAAGACAGCCAGCACAGTGTGAAACACATATCCCACACATAGAACAAACACAAATACAGTACGCAACAGCCACGATACACACAAACAACACAAACCACACACAAAAGTCACAGTCGACACAACGCACACACCATGCACACCGTGCAGAACACATTACATATCCCAACACAAAACACAAAGGACAGGCACGTCACACACTGCACATGACACAATAAGGCACACAAACGCAAATCGCACAGCACCCCACCACTAACACGAGGAACACACTCGAAAGAACCTACAGAATGCAGAGCAGGGTGCTCAGCACAAGTAACTGCAGTTAACACACAGAACACGTATGCTACTTACAACTGGAAACAACACACAAAGGGCAAGCACAGCACACAAAACACAAACAGCGCAACACACATTGGATACAGTCGAAGGAATGTAAACCCAGCACACCAACAAACAAAGTCACAGCACAGAATCACAGCACACAACACTGCAGACACAAAACAGGCAACACTCACAAGACACAAGGATCCACTCAAAACACACCACACTCAAGATATCTAACCACACACAACAACCCCCCACCACAACATGCCACATAGAAATGGCACAACATTCACCACAAACAGCCAAGGACCCAAATGACACTCAGAACACACAACACAGACAACGCACAATGCACACAAAGGTAGACACACCACCCAGACACACCAGTACACCAAACAGACAACAAAAGAACAGAACGTAACGCAGCAATCAATCACACAAGAAACAAAACAGAACAGTACCGCGTAGAATGAACACACCGCACACACAACACAAAACCAAAAATCACAACACAGAACCACACAAGCAAGAAACACAAGACAGCAACTTCACATACAAAAAAAATGAACTGCTAAGGACCCATACATAACACACCACACCAAAAGACTGACCCCAAGCACACAGCGTCCACATGACAACACACAGAGCACACTCACAACATACAGACCATGCATAAATGAGCACACACCTTAAGACCGAGCTTCCACACACATCACAAAACACACAATACACCACAATGCACAACACAGTCTAAACGAAGCAGTCACAGACAGAACACCGCACGCAACACACACAACCACGCAAGATACACACACAACATTCACAACATAAAGTGAAACGCGTGCTATATAAACTACACACATTGTCCACACAGCGAAATCACAATGCACAGGTATTACATGGTACAGACACAGCACACAACACTCCCTCAATACACAGCACACCGTACACAAGCACACAAACAACACAACAAATACAAAAGTGAAACAATCAACAGGCAAAATACCCAAGCTGAATGCACTAAATCATGATCCCAACCCTGTCAATGACCTTGAAACTACATTGAATAATATCCATAACCGTTGCCTGTACACTGTCATTATTAACCTAACACACTCTCCCAAAGCCCGAAAGTGGCTTCTGCCTCCCAAGCCATGGTGGCCATGCCAAATACTTATAACTTCTGCAAGCAAACCCAAATACCGTTCAGCACCCCAAGTGTGAGCTTCACACAAGATTTCCCACCAATAACTGAGCCAATATAGAATATTAACCAAGGACCCAACACAAGCCTCTGTGCTATCCCCCTGACTGAAATCCTGGTCCCTGCTGAGATCTGGGTGGACTACAGGCCTGTGAGGCTGCATGGATGCAGGAGACGTTCGTGGACCTTGTGCTGGGTTTTCTCCCGTTTGAACATGCCATGGTGGAGCTCTTCATATACATATACACATATATATGTACAAAGACATATAAATATACACACCCATATATAAACGCATATATTCCTGAACAAATAATTTTCGCTCCCTCAGACGATAGAGCTCTCCAGGGTGGGGCAGTTCACGCACTCTAGTGGAGGACTTTGCAACTGCAGCAGTGTTGCCTGCAGGTACCATGACATCACAGTGAGTGACGACCGTGTCCTAGAGACAAGATGAGCTTGGTGAGGTGAGCAGTTTCCCACTTGAGGGCTCGGTGTCTCTGCTGGGGGAGTGATTTTGCTGAGGTGGGAGCTAACCACTTCACGCAGCATGAAGGAAAATGTAAGCCAGATACAAGGTAACATGTGCTTTAATCTGGGATGTGGTAATGACCCTCGTGGCTGGTGGAGAAAGCCGTTCATGTCCTTCAGTCCAACGTGAACATCGGTCATGCTCATGCACGGTAATCTAGCCACATTCCTCAGACTGCCAGGGCACTGCGAACAATGCCAAATGGCAGCTGTCTGAGTGCGGCAGAACACTTTATGAGTATGGGTAAGGGAATAGTGGAAGCGAAGACTACTCCACTCTCACCCTAAGTATCACCATTCATCCTTCACACTGGAAGCCTCACCCACACCTCACTGGTGACATAGATCTAAATGGGAACCTGACACTAACCCTGCGCCTTAAGCTAACTCCATGCTAAGACATAATTTGATGTGATCCCTAACCCGAAGCTTTACGCTTATCCCTGACCTCAACATCGATTCGTCTTCACTGTTACCTGAAACGCACATCGCATCATCCCTCATAATGAACTACCTAAGCTCTAAAAAACACAGAAGTTCACACTGAATGTCACCTCTTACAAAACACGAAGAGAAGATGTAACCATACTCGAGCACACCTCATCACTGTAACCTGACCCACAGGCAATGCGTTTAGTTTCCTATGGCCCAGAGAATTTTACCTTTATCGTTTTGTCTCACTGCAAATATCCTGCAAACGTTACCTTGGAGAGCAGCTTCCCCATTAAAATTGGGTCCCCTCAGTCTAACTCCATCCTTCATCCGGACACTTAAAATTTCTCAGACTATAACAATCTCCCACACATCACTTAATCCTAAAGAACTAATAAACACACACACACACAACACAGACAACCACACAGAACACACCCATACACGACACCACCACACGTGCGACACAACACACAGAATATAACAACACAGAAACACCACGCAATACACACGACACAAAGGAAACACATTCAATACACCACACACAACGCACACACACCAAACATATAAGGAAACAGCACACACATTGAACACACAACATGCGCAAACACGGACAGCCCACAAACACACAGGAGACACAGTAAAACATTAGAACACACGGAAACACAACACAAGGAACAGCACACACAACCTACAGAAAACAACCCTAACACACAACATACACAACACACATCTCACCCAGAGTACAACCACTCGAAACCACCCCCTGACCCACAATAACACCCACAGCACTCAGACGAAACGACACAAAACTCCATAAAGCTCACTCAAGATAACCACACCGAATATACACACAGCACCACCCAAAAAGCGTGACACTACAGCACGCACACTGCACACACTACGCAGAAAAAACACAACACCACGCACAGCAAAGAACACAGAATGCACACTAAGCCACACAGAAACACCACATAACACAACAGCAAATACACACCTCTAACCCAGCGAATATACACACATCACCACCGTGACCGCAAAATACACCACTCAACACACACACACACACACCACACACACAGTGCACAACCCGAAGAATCACAGAACAATCACAGCCACACTCGACACACACAACGCATCACACACAACCACACACAAAATATCTCACACACACAAATTCACACATCCACACACCCACAACCACGTAGAAAAACAATCACACATGCAGCCGCACACAACCCACATCAAAACACATACCTTCCCCCACACAACACACAAACACACAACACTAGAACACAGAACATATGCAATGCACATTTCACACACTATACACAGCAAAAAAACACAGATACACAACACACGCCTCTCACACCACCAAAGACAGCCAGCACAGTGTGAAACACATATCCCACACATAGAACAAACACAAATACAGTACGCAACAGCCACGATACACACAAACAACACAAACCACACACAAAAGTCACAGTCGACACAACGCACACACCATGCACACCGTGCAGAACACATTACATATCCCAACACAAAACACAAAGGACAGGCACGTCACACACTGCACATGACACAATAAGGCACACAAACGCAAATCGCACAGCACCCCACCACTAACACGAGGAACACACTCGAAAGAACCTACAGAATGCAGAGCAGGGTGCTCAGCACAAGTAACTGCAGTTAACACACAGAACACGTATGCTACTTACAACTGGAAACAACACACAAAGGGCAAGCACAGCACACAAAACACAAACAGCGCAACACACATTGGATACAGTCGAAGGAATGTAAACCCAGCACACCAACAAACAAAGTCACAGCACAGAATCACAGCACACAACACTGCAGACACAAAACAGGCAACACTCACAAGACACAAGGATCCACTCAAAACACACCACACTCAAGATATCTAACCACACACAACAACCCCCCACCACAACATGCCACATAGAAATGGCACAACATTCACCACAAACAGCCAAGGACCCAAATGACACTCAGAACACACAACACAGACAACGCACAATGCACACAAAGGTAGACACACCACCCAGACACACCAGTACACCAAACAGACAACAAAAGAACAGAACGTAACGCAGCAATCAATCACACAAGAAACAAAACAGAACAGTACCGCGTAGAATGAACACACCGCACACACAACACAAAACCAAAAATCACAACACAGAACCACACAAGCAAGAAACACAAGACAGCAACTTCACATACAAAAAAAATGAACTGCTAAGGACCCATACATAACACACCACACCAAAAGACTGACCCCAAGCACACAGCGTCCACATGACAACACACAGAGCACACTCACAACATACAGACCATGCATAAATGAGCACACACCTTAAGACCGAGCTTCCACACACATCACAAAACACACAATACACCACAATGCACAACACAGTCTAAACGAAGCAGTCACAGACAGAACACCGCACGCAACACACACAACCACGCAAGATACACACACAACATTCACAACATAAAGTGAAACGCGTGCTATATAAACTACACACATTGTCCACACAGCGAAATCACAATGCACAGGTATTACATGGTACAGACACAGCACACAACACTCCCTCAATACACAGCACACCGTACACAAGCACACAAACAACACAACAAATACAAAAGTGAAACAATCAACAGGCAAAATACCCAAGCTGAATGCACTAAATCATGATCCCAACCCTGTCAATGACCTTGAAACTACATTGAATAATATCCATAACCGTTGCCTGTACACTGTCATTATTAACCTAACACACTCTCCCAAAGCCCGAAAGTGGCTTCTGCCTCCCAAGCCATGGTGGCCATGCCAAATACTTATAACTTCTGCAAGCAAACCCAAATACCGTTCAGCACCCCAAGTGTGAGCTTCACACAAGATTTCCCACCAATAACTGAGCCAATATAGAATATTAACCAAGGACCCAACACAAGCCTCTGTGCTATCCCCCTGACTGAAATCCTGGTCCCTGCTGAGATCTGGGTGGACTACAGGCCTGTGAGGCTGCATGGATGCAGGAGACGTTCGTGGACCTTGTGCTGGGTTTTCTCCCGTTTGAACATGCCATGGTGGAGCTCTTCATATACATATACACATATATATGTACAAAGACATATAAATATACACACCCATATATAAACGCATATATTCCTGAACAAATAATTTTCGCTCCCTCAGACGATAGAGCTCTCCAGGGTGGGGCAGTTCACGCACTCTAGTGGAGGACTTTGCAACTGCAGCAGTGTTGCCTGCAGGTACCATGACATCACAGTGAGTGACGACCGTGTCCTAGAGACAAGATGAGCTTGGTGAGGTGAGCAGTTTCCCACTTGAGGGCTCGGTGTCTCTGCTGGGGGAGTGATTTTGCTGAGGTGGGAGCTAACCACTTCACGCAGCATGAAGGAAAATGTAAGCCAGATACAAGGTAACATGTGCTTTAATCTGGGATGTGGTAATGACCCTCGTGGCTGGTGGAGAAAGCCGTTCATGTCCTTCAGTCCAACGTGAACATCGGTCATGCTCATGCACGGTAATCTAGCCACATTCCTCAGACTGCCAGGGCACTGCGAACAATGCCAAATGGCAGCTGTCTGAGTGCGGCAGAACACTTTATGAGTATGGGTAAGGGAATAGTGGAAGCGAAGACTACTCCACTCTCACCCTAAGTATCACCATTCATCCTTCACACTGGAAGCCTCACCCACACCTCACTGGTGACATAGATCTAAATGGGAACCTGACACTAACCCTGCGCCTTAAGCTAACTCCATGCTAAGACATAATTTGATGTGATCCCTAACCCGAAGCTTTACGCTTATCCCTGACCTCAACATCGATTCGTCTTCACTGTTACCTGAAACGCACATCGCATCATCCCTCATAATGAACTACCTAAGCTCTAAAAAACACAGAAGTTCACACTGAATGTCACCTCTTACAAAACACGAAGAGAAGATGTAACCATACTCGAGCACACCTCATCACTGTAACCTGACCCACAGGCAATGCGTTTAGTTTCCTATGGCCCAGAGAATTTTACCTTTATCGTTTTGTCTCACTGCAAATATCCTGCAAACGTTACCTTGGAGAGCAGCTTCCCCATTAAAATTGGGTCCCCTCAGTCTAACTCCATCCTTCATCCGGACACTTAAAATTTCTCAGACTATAACAATCTCCCACACATCACTTAATCCTAAAGAACTAATAAACACACACACACACAACACAGACAACCACACAGAACACACCCATACACGACACCACCACACGTGCGACACAACACACAGAATATAACAACACAGAAACACCACGCAATACACACGACACAAAGGAAACACATTCAATACACCACACACAACGCACACACACCAAACATATAAGGAAACAGCACACACATTGAACACACAACATGCGCAAACACGGACAGCCCACAAACACACAGGAGACACAGTAAAACATTAGAACACACGGAAACACAACACAAGGAACAGCACACACAACCTACAGAAAACAACCCTAACACACAACATACACAACACACATCTCACCCAGAGTACAACCACTCGAAACCACCCCCTGACCCACAATAACACCCACAGCACTCAGACGAAACGACACAAAACTCCATAAAGCTCACTCAAGATAACCACACCGAATATACACACAGCACCACCCAAAAAGCGTGACACTACAGCACGCACACTGCACACACTACGCAGAAAAAACACAACACCACGCACAGCAAAGAACACAGAATGCACACTAAGCCACACAGAAACACCACATAACACAACAGCAAATACACACCTCTAACCCAGCGAATATACACACATCACCACCGTGACCGCAAAATACACCACTCAACACACACACACACACCACACACACAGTGCACAACCCGAAGAATCACAGAACAATCACAGCCACACTCGACACACACAACGCATCACACACAACCACACACAAAATATCTCACACACACAAATTCACACATCCACACACCCACAACCACGTAGAAAAACAATCACACATGCAGCCGCACACAACCCACATCAAAACACATACCTTCCCCCACACAACACACAAACACACAACACTAGAACACAGAACATATGCAATGCACATTTCACACACTATACACAGCAAAAAAACACAGATACACAACACACGCCTCTCACACCACCAAAGACAGCCAGCACAGTGTGAAACACATATCCCACACATAGAACAAACACAAATACAGTACGCAACAGCCACGATACACACAAACAACACAAACCACACACAAAAGTCACAGTCGACACAACGCACACACCATGCACACCGTGCAGAACACATTACATATCCCAACACAAAACACAAAGGACAGGCACGTCACACACTGCACATGACACAATAAGGCACACAAACGCAAATCGCACAGCACCCCACCACTAACACGAGGAACACACTCGAAAGAACCTACAGAATGCAGAGCAGGGTGCTCAGCACAAGTAACTGCAGTTAACACACAGAACACGTATGCTACTTACAACTGGAAACAACACACAAAGGGCAAGCACAGCACACAAAACACAAACAGCGCAACACACATTGGATACAGTCGAAGGAATGTAAACCCAGCACACCAACAAACAAAGTCACAGCACAGAATCACAGCACACAACACTGCAGACACAAAACAGGCAACACTCACAAGACACAAGGATCCACTCAAAACACACCACACTCAAGATATCTAACCACACACAACAACCCCCCACCACAACATGCCACATAGAAATGGCACAACATTCACCACAAACAGCCAAGGACCCAAATGACACTCAGAACACACAACACAGACAACGCACAATGCACACAAAGGTAGACACACCACCCAGACACACCAGTACACCAAACAGACAACAAAAGAACAGAACGTAACGCAGCAATCAATCACACAAGAAACAAAACAGAACAGTACCGCGTAGAATGAACACACCGCACACACAACACAAAACCAAAAATCACAACACAGAACCACACAAGCAAGAAACACAAGACAGCAACTTCACATACAAAAAAAATGAACTGCTAAGGACCCATACATAACACACCACACCAAAAGACTGACCCCAAGCACACAGCGTCCACATGACAACACACAGAGCACACTCACAACATACAGACCATGCATAAATGAGCACACACCTTAAGACCGAGCTTCCACACACATCACAAAACACACAATACACCACAATGCACAACACAGTCTAAACGAAGCAGTCACAGACAGAACACCGCACGCAACACACACAACCACGCAAGATACACACACAACATTCACAACATAAAGTGAAACGCGTGCTATATAAACTACACACATTGTCCACACAGCGAAATCACAATGCACAGGTATTACATGGTACAGACACAGCACACAACACTCCCTCAATACACAGCACACCGTACACAAGCACACAAACAACACAACAAATACAAAAGTGAAACAATCAACAGGCAAAATACCCAAGCTGAATGCACTAAATCATGATCCCAACCCTGTCAATGACCTTGAAACTACATTGAATAATATCCATAACCGTTGCCTGTACACTGTCATTATTAACCTAACACACTCTCCCAAAGCCCGAAAGTGGCTTCTGCCTCCCAAGCCATGGTGGCCATGCCAAATACTTATAACTTCTGCAAGCAAACCCAAATACCGTTCAGCACCCCAAGTGTGAGCTTCACACAAGATTTCCCACCAATAACTGAGCCAATATAGAATATTAACCAAGGACCCAACACAAGCCTCTGTGCTATCCCCCTGACTGAAATCCTGGTCCCTGCTGAGATCTGGGTGGACTACAGGCCTGTGAGGCTGCATGGATGCAGGAGACGTTCGTGGACCTTGTGCTGGGTTTTCTCCCGTTTGAACATGCCATGGTGGAGCTCTTCATATACATATACACATATATATGTACAAAGACATATAAATATACACACCCATATATAAACGCATATATTCCTGAACAAATAATTTTCGCTCCCTCAGACGATAGAGCTCTCCAGGGTGGGGCAGTTCACGCACTCTAGTGGAGGACTTTGCAACTGCAGCAGTGTTGCCTGCAGGTACCATGACATCACAGTGAGTGACGACCGTGTCCTAGAGACAAGATGAGCTTGGTGAGGTGAGCAGTTTCCCACTTGAGGGCTCGGTGTCTCTGCTGGGGGAGTGATTTTGCTGAGGTGGGAGCTAACCACTTCACGCAGCATGAAGGAAAATGTAAGCCAGATACAAGGTAACATGTGCTTTAATCTGGGATGTGGTAATGACCCTCGTGGCTGGTGGAGAAAGCCGTTCATGTCCTTCAGTCCAACGTGAACATCGGTCATGCTCATGCACGGTAATCTAGCCACATTCCTCAGACTGCCAGGGCACTGCGAACAATGCCAAATGGCAGCTGTCTGAGTGCGGCAGAACACTTTATGAGTATGGGTAAGGGAATAGTGGAAGCGAAGACTACTCCACTCTCACCCTAAGTATCACCATTCATCCTTCACACTGGAAGCCTCACCCACACCTCACTGGTGACATAGATCTAAATGGGAACCTGACACTAACCCTGCGCCTTAAGCTAACTCCATGCTAAGACATAATTTGATGTGATCCCTAACCCGAAGCTTTACGCTTATCCCTGACCTCAACATCGATTCGTCTTCACTGTTACCTGAAACGCACATCGCATCATCCCTCATAATGAACTACCTAAGCTCTAAAAAACACAGAAGTTCACACTGAATGTCACCTCTTACAAAACACGAAGAGAAGATGTAACCATACTCGAGCACACCTCATCACTGTAACCTGACCCACAGGCAATGCGTTTAGTTTCCTATGGCCCAGAGAATTTTACCTTTATCGTTTTGTCTCACTGCAAATATCCTGCAAACGTTACCTTGGAGAGCAGCTTCCCCATTAAAATTGGGTCCCCTCAGTCTAACTCCATCCTTCATCCGGACACTTAAAATTTCTCAGACTATAACAATCTCCCACACATCACTTAATCCTAAAGAACTAATAAACACACACACACACAACACAGACAACCACACAGAACACACCCATACACGACACCACCACACGTGCGACACAACACACAGAATATAACAACACAGAAACACCACGCAATACACACGACACAAAGGAAACACATTCAATACACCACACACAACGCACACACACCAAACATATAAGGAAACAGCACACACATTGAACACACAACATGCGCAAACACGGACAGCCCACAAACACACAGGAGACACAGTAAAACATTAGAACACACGGAAACACAACACAAGGAACAGCACACACAACCTACAGAAAACA